>NW_017979346.1:0-647 GCF_001876935.1 Asparagus officinalis | reverse complement strand
TTTTTATCAATTTTTAATTCAAATTCATGTATAATAAAGTACCCAAACACTAGATTTTGAAATCAAAGATTTCAAATACTTTTATTTAATAAAGATATCCAAACAAAAGATTTCTTAAATCATGGATTTTAAATTCTAAATTTAAAATTCCTTGATTTTAAATCAACTTCCCAAATTCAAATCAAAGTTTTTAAACACAGCCTAAATGGATTTCAAAATTCCAAAATCAAACTCAAGTTCTATTCCTAATATTATAATCTTTATCTAGTTGGCCATGATCCTTGCCTAAATTATTTTCCAAAACCTAAATCCACAAGGCTCTATCGCGCGTCAAAAGTTAGGAATAAAATTGAGTTAATTTATGTGCTGCGGTTCACACGGATGGTCCGGTGGGTATGCTCCATGCTAGAGATCCCACATCTGAATATCTTACCGATGACGGTTTGGAATTGGAATCAATTTGATGTGGACCCCAATTCCCGAATTCCTTTTTTTTAAAGGGCTTGTTTGGATTGAGGGGAATGAGGGTGAAGGGAAGTTAGGGGAACCATTCACCTTCATTCACATTGTTTGTGAATACTTAGGAGGTGAAGTTAATTCACCCTAGTTCCCCTTGGTTCACCCCCTAATACTATAAAATTTGTTAC
>NW_017979345.1:0-648 GCF_001876935.1 Asparagus officinalis | reverse complement strand
AAAGGTTGATGATCTCCCTCTACCAACCATGTTAGAAGTGACTCTAAGGTATTCATCCTCTAAAGTCTTTTTCCTGTGAGGATGTCGTCGATTATTGAGCAAAAAGACATTCGTCGGTATCGATAGCAATTCCCGCAAGTCAGAGACTTGGGATGAACCTCTCATGGAGCGTGAGGGTAAAGATGGAACCCCCTGTCCGTTAAAGGATGGGACTGGTTCTTGGTAAACATGAATTTTAAATCCATGTTGATCATTTTGAACACGACGAATCACATCGTGTTCCAAAGAAGGAACACGAGGGTCGTGTTTAGCTTGATTAACGCAAGACCAAAGTCTGCGTTTTGCTAGTGAAACGCAGTCCTGCGATCTGCGTTCGGATTCAGAAACGCAGTCCTGCGATCTGCGTTCGGATTCTGAAACGCACTCCTGAGAGTTGCGTTCAGTTTGCGAAACGCACTCCTGAGAGTTGCGTTTTGGTTCTGGGACGCACTCTTGAGAGTTGCGTTCAGCCAGATCAACGCAGGTTTGATGTCTGCGTTTAAATGATAGAACGCACTCTTGAGAGTTGCGTTTGAGTTCTGAAACGCACTCCTAAGAGTTGCGTTTTGGTTCTGGGACGCACTCTTGAGAGTTGCGTTCAGCCAGATC
>NW_017979344.1:0-648 GCF_001876935.1 Asparagus officinalis | reverse complement strand
AATTTTCTCCCCAAACAAGCTGGCGACCACAATGGGAGCCAACAGCTTCGCTGCCGAAGCTGTCATGCAGCAGCCGACGATCAAGATCTCGGTGTTCGAAGAGGTCAAATACGAATTCGACCAGTAGAAATTCGAGGAATATATTTCCTCCTCCTCCAGATCTTCTTCTTGCAAACGCAGGAAAATCATTACCGTGAAGAATGTGCCTTCAGATCTGAAGACTAGGGTTGATGATTTGAACCTGAATGTAGTGGAAGACCCCTCTCCGGCCTCCAAAGAAATCAGATCCAATGTTCGTGACAACTCCTCAAAAGTCAAAGAGTTGCCCGTTGAAAGTGCACCTGTGCTTTAGAGCCTGTTGATGGGATTTGCTATGATGCGGATCTGAAACTCAAAAGGTGCCAAGTGTTCCAGCAGCAAGCAAATGCCTCCTCCTCCAAACCAACAACCAATGAATGGGTCCGTGTCAAAAAGATCTGTTCAACTCTTGAGGATCGTATCCATAAGCGCCGTGTACTGCTAGTGCAGACAAGGATCCTTGTGCAGAAGGCACAGTAGTTGCAGAAGGAAATGGTGGTCAAAAAGCTACCAAGATCTAAGCAAGTTTGGATGCCAAAGGCCAAATCAGCGCCTAAGGCAAAAGCATCC
>NW_017979343.1:0-648 GCF_001876935.1 Asparagus officinalis | reverse complement strand
AAAGAAAGAAATAAAAGGTTACAACTCTCTCGAAAATAACGCAAGATCCGTTCGTCGTCTCTTGCTTGCATGGGTTTTTGGCCGGTGACGGGGATGTCGATATCCGTGGACTACCTGACAATCAGATTAGATCCAATACTTCATCGATTCACGAAGGAATCTAGAAGCAAAAGCGCTTATCTCGGCAACGGCGAGATAATTGCTCTTCTTAAGATTATCACAACGGCATAATCCTAAGGAACGGACAAGGGCGATGTAGATCTGAAGAAGCTTTCTCTCCTGTTCTGAAGAACTCAATCAATCTTCAGTCCGGCAAGGCTTTGCCTATTCTCCAAAATTCCAGATCTGAAAAAATGAGGGTCCTGGGGCTGTATTTATAGGCTCCAAGGAAGTTTGGGCGGTTAAAACCGCATAACAGCCGATTTTTAAGGCTGGAAACACCCTTGGGTGTCTCAGCGAGGCCGAGACACCCTTGGGTGTCTTGGCCTAGGCCGAGACACCTTGGGGTGTCTCGGTTGGGCCGAAACACCTCGGAGTGTCTCAACTCAGGCTGAGACGCTTCGTTATGCATACTTGTTCGTTTCCGCCGTAACTTCTTCATCCGAACTCGGATTTGAGTGATTCAAAGTGCGTTGGAAAGCCGGCGAG
>NW_017979342.1:0-648 GCF_001876935.1 Asparagus officinalis | reverse complement strand
AGACTGGGACGATAAACTCGGTGAAGCACTCTGGGCTTATCGCACCACCATACGCACACTTACAGGAGCCACCCCATATTCGCTGGTATACAGATGCGAGGCTGTGCTACCTTTGGAGATTCAGATCTCGTCATTTCGGATCGCTCTCACAACTGAGATGACGACGGAAGAACACCATCAAAAGCGTCTCGAAGAACTCGAGAGGTTAGACGAAAAGCGCTTGGAGGCTCACCAACAAATTGAGTTATATCAAGCCAGAATATCCAGGGCTTTTAACAAAAGAGTCCGACAGAGAAGCTTCAAGGAAGGAGATCTGGTCCTCGCTGCTCGCCGACCGATAATCCTTAATTCCAAGAAGAAAGGTAAATTCGAACCCAAGTGGGAAGGACCGTTTGTGATGGACACGGTCTACTCAAACGGTGCATATCGTCTGATTACTCAAGAAGGCACCAGGCAATTAATGCCAATAAATGGGAAGTTCCTGAAAAAGTACTATCCCTAGTACATTCAGGATAACCCATTTACCGGGGAGTTCCTTGAAGAATATTACACTGGATATTCTAGAGGATAACCCAAAACCTTTTTCACCACCAAAATCCCTCACTGATCAATTTCAATTGACAGTGGGTCCATTAAAAATGTCTTTCT
>NW_017979341.1:0-648 GCF_001876935.1 Asparagus officinalis | reverse complement strand
GGTCCTTTTTCCCCACGTTGTTCTCCTTGGTGAGGCAATCGGGAAGAGCCTTGATTCTCCTTGGTGAGGCAATCGGGAAGAGCCTTGATTCTCCTTGGTGAGGATCGACACTTTAAAGATAAGTTTTGCTTGGTCAAAACCATATCTCAAAATAAAGGGGGCGTTTTGACGCTGCATTGTGTTTTATAAGGCAGGGATATATTGTCGATATGCCATATCTTATGAATGCACAATGTGGCCAAATCGTCTCACCCTTTATAAGGTAATGACTCTATCTTACCGATTTGTAAGATGAGTTCAATTTCCTTTTATACCCGAAATTAACAAACACTTAATTGCTTGTTTTCAGTGGAGTATCCTTCCGGAGCCTTTTCATCGCATGCGGTGAATGGACGTCGTGACGAATATTATTCGACGTCTGATGATTTTTCGCCGATTCCACTTGCTTCCCAGTTTGTTCCGGGCACGTCGACAGAGGTTGCCCAAGTGGTGAAGGAAGGTGGACATCAAGCCCTTCGTCAGCTGATTACAGATGCGTCCCTCGTGAAGGATGTTAGTTCTGTTCAGTCTCTCAGGAAGACTAATTTCTTGTTTGGCGATTCTGTCAGAGATCCCGATGCAGCATTTATTGACGCCGAGCAGTGGCTT
>NW_017979340.1:0-648 GCF_001876935.1 Asparagus officinalis | reverse complement strand
TCACGAACCCAATTCCATCCAATTGATGAAACGAATGGGGTATAATTTTAATGAAAAACAGGGTTTGAACTTCGGGAAAGGTAGACGAACCCCAGTCCGAATGTCTTTAGCCCCTGAAGGAAAACCTCAAGATTATTACCACAAAACCAGAAGTGGTTTAGGTTATGTCACAACTCCCTCCGCCTCAGAAGATGAAATCAGTAATTATCTGGGCCAAGATCATTCATCCAGAATATCTTCCTGTGA
The DNA here is from genome assembly GCF_001876935.1 of Asparagus officinalis. NCBI lineage: Eukaryota > Viridiplantae > Streptophyta > Magnoliopsida > Asparagales > Asparagaceae > Asparagus > Asparagus officinalis. The sequence goes on along the minus strand of NW_017979340.1, from coordinate 402 downwards.
ATCTGACGTCAGTGTTGGACCCTTCTTTAAGAGTCTGACTGTAAACATGACTTCAACCAGTCATCCGGATGAAGACGCAGGGGGTGATGAAGAATTAATCGAATTCACCGACGATCCTTGGATCAAACGCCTCAACATCTTATGGGACATGTGTTTTGAACAACGCGAACCACCCACTGAAGATAAAGTGATCCAGATCAACATGGGAGACGAATCCAACCCCAAACCTATCTTTATCGCGGAAGACTTATCATCATCCGAAAAAGAGAATCTTATATCTCTTATCCGAGAGTATATAGATGTCTTCGCCTGGAATTATGAGGATATGCCCGACCTTGACCCAAAGGTCGCTATGCATCGTCTCAACATCGATCCGGATGTAAAACCCGTTAAACAACAACA
>NW_017979339.1:0-648 GCF_001876935.1 Asparagus officinalis | reverse complement strand
TCAGGGTGGTGAGTAAGATTTTCGGAACCATTTTGTGGTTTCGGGTGGGTTTGAAGTCGAGGATGTTTGGGGAGTTTATATAGGTTTTTGAGGATCGGAAAATTTTGCGGTGGAGGGTCGAGAGTGTTTTTTGGCGGATTTTTTTTGTTTTTTTGTTTAAATTTATGAAAGTAAATTTTTGTGTGGCTTGAGTGAAAAGCTTCAGTTAGTTCCGATCCATTTTAAGACCAAGATGTGTCAGTGTCTTAGTCGTTGTTGTCCGGGTCTTCAGCTTAATTGGTGAGTACGTGGTGGCATATTGTTTCGAGGTCGCGCGTATACTGTCTGCATGCATGCTAAATTAAGACATGATCTAACTACAAATTAATTAACATGATGTTAATATTATATCTCTTCTACTTGCTTTTTCCTTTATAAAGCGTTGCCTTGTGTATGTGATTAATTCAGATCCTCTCCACTATCTAAAATGTAGCGGAGGGACCACTACATAATCACAACCATTGATTATCTAGTTGGTGGTTGTGATTTTTTTCTTTTAGTGCAAATTAGGAATGAGTGCAATACACGTGGTATGGTAAATGTTAGATTTAGATTGTATCATAACCGCCTATTAAGTAATCAACGATTGAGATTAAAAGTAGTGGTCTC
>NW_017979338.1:0-648 GCF_001876935.1 Asparagus officinalis | reverse complement strand
ACACATAATGATATGACATTATAAAGATAGTGGCTCATTTATAAAAACCATGTAAGAATAGATTTATGAGATCAAAAGAAGAGGAACATGAGAAACATGCAAAAAGTTTTCAAGTGAAAACAAATCCATAAAAAGAAATCATAAATCAAAGTTTATATCCAAAAAATCGATGTTTGATTAATGAAAGAATTTTTCTTTGAAAAATTTAATCAAACCACATATAGAGTACATTATAAGGCACGAATAGATGATCCATAAGCACAAACATATAAATATCATCATATAAGTGAAATATAATGAATTCAAAGCAACAAATCAAAACAAAATCTTTAACAAAAGAATTTCAAGAGAGGCAACAATATATCAAGCTCTTAAGCTTGTTCTAACCCATATAATCATTCTAGTATCCGGTAAACATGATTTGGGAATAAACACCCAATAAACCCGGAGGGTTATATAAATGCAAACCTCTCATTAAAGCAAGACCAATGATCATGAAAACAAAAGAATTTAGCCAATAAAAGGAATTGTTTTCATAAAAGTTTAAAATGCATTTTTCAAAACCAAGAAAAAAATAAAAACACTAAAATTCTTGATTTAAAAAAAAATTATTTTGGCACCCAAGAATTCTTGGTGCCGGATTGTTTA
>NW_017979337.1:0-648 GCF_001876935.1 Asparagus officinalis | reverse complement strand
ACTCCGTTTGAGGTGATTCAGTTGTTTTCCCTGTAGATTCTTCGTCCGAACTCGGATTTGAGTGATTCCAGGTGCGTTAGATGCTTGACGAAGAGTTTGATCCGCTCTGGTGGTTGGATTATTTGTAGAGTGGTCGAGGTACGAAGGGCGTTGTCCTTTTTGTGAACACCGCTGGGTTCCCGATTGGTCCGGGTCTTCGTCGTTCCGAAATCCTATCCGCTCACGTAGCTCGTCGATTCACTTCAGTCATTCGTCGACGTCAATTAGACTCTTGTGGATCGGATAGTGACGTTCATCGTCGCTCTTTAATACTGAACCGTTCGTGGAGACCTATAGGCAATTTTCGATGCCTACAACAGGTTCGAACAGAGAGAACCCCCCACTGAGGATAAAATCATCCAAGTTAACATGGGCGACGAGGCCAACCCGAAGCCGATATTCATCAGCGATAACCTCCCCTCAAATGAGAAGGAGGAGTTAATTGCCCTCATCAGGGAGTATATTGACGTCTTCGTTTGGAACTACGAGGATATGCCAGGGCTCGACCCCAATGTGGCAATGCACCACCTCGATATCAAACCGGATGCCAAACCTGTCAAGCAACAACAAAGACGGTTTCGTCCGCAGATAATGGAAGCCATCGAGGCA
>NW_017979336.1:0-649 GCF_001876935.1 Asparagus officinalis | reverse complement strand
CTTGTTGAAGGCTTCAGCTAATCCATTCGCTGTAGGATTATATGCCGTCGACGAGATGTCCTGAATTTTGAACTTTTCGCAGAACCTTATGAAGGCATTGCTGACAAATTGAGGACCGTTGTCATGTATGATTCGTCTTGGAACACCATACCTATAGATGATGTGGTGCTTGATGAATCCAATGACGTTGCTCGTCTTAACTTCTCTGAGTGGAATTGCTTCGGCCCATTTGGAGAAGTAATCGGTAATCGCCAAGATGAACCGGTCACCTTTGACTGACGGAGGATTTATAGGACCAACAATGTCCATTCCCCAAGTCTCGAACGGCCATGACGTAACCGAAGGATGCAGATGCTCCGGAGGTTGGTGTACATAATTCCCGTGTATTTGACATGCATCACACTTTCGGGCATATGCAATCGCATCACTCATCATGGAAGGCCAGAAATACCCCATTCTTCTGATGCGGTCATAAAGCTTAGGACCAGGTTGATGTGCGCCACACTCTCCTTCGTGCGCTTCTCTAAGGACCTCTTCAGCTTCTTTGGTTGATAGGCAACGCAGTAGCAACCCATCGTATCCCCTGCGGTACAGCGTTCGATTCTCTGTATTGTAGTAGAATCTGGGTGCTCTTCGCCGGATTGACTCT
>NW_017979335.1:0-649 GCF_001876935.1 Asparagus officinalis | reverse complement strand
AGGATGGATGGAATCGAGCCTTAACGATCATATCAAATGGATGTTGGCGGAATTGTGGAGTGAAGCAACATACAATTCAAGTTAAAGATGAAGTTCAAGCTTCATCCGCATGTGTACCAAGTTGAGCTACAATGAAGATCAAGATCAAGCTTGGGTAATCTAGTTTAGATTTTATATTATGTGTGTTAAGTACCTTAAGCTCAATATCATATACACACACATTTATTGGTTTCTTCGTATATATATATAATATATATACATGCATGGTTTTTACATGAGTTTTCACAAATAGAAATTTAATTTGAGAAATTCTTTTTCTAACATGTTTGTTTTCATGTTTATAAATATTTCGTAAAGTTTCATCAAGTTTGGAATTGATTTGTTATGTTTAATGGAATTTACAAAATCATGTTTTTCGTTTGTGCATGTTCGTGCATGTTTTACAAAACAGATGAGTTTTCATAAATAGGAAGTGATATTCAATAAATTCTTTCTTTTACATGTTTATCTACTTGTTTATAAACTTCGCTCAAAATTTTACTATTTTTGGAGTTGATTTACTATGCCCAATTGGTTTTATAAAATCGTGTATGTCAGCAGATTTTCAGAAACTGTATATCTGTGTTCAAACATTTATTTCTCTCAAATA
>NW_017979334.1:0-649 GCF_001876935.1 Asparagus officinalis | reverse complement strand
CCTCGTTGGTTCGTCGGTTTGTGCCGAGCTGTATTAAGGGACCTATAAGCAATTTTATATGCCTACAGAGGCGTTTCTGATGTTGTTCTTTGGTCGTCATCCGGGTTGCTAGAGCGATTCGAAGAGATGGGATTTGTATTTCTAACGGAAGGACGGCCTCACACCCATACACTGTTTGCGGAAAAAGTTGTTGTATTCATTGCTGCATTCATTACAACTTCAATTATTACAATAAAACAAAAAGATAGCCTTTTTATAAGACCCTTACACAATGAAAACAAAAAAAATACAACTCTTTTCAAACAAACGCAAGATCCGTTTATCATCTCTTGCTTGCGTGGGTCTTTGGCCTGTGACGGGGACGTTGATATCCGTGGACCACCGGGCAATCAGATCTGATCCGATAGAATCGGACAGAGCTTCGTCGATCCGCGTGAGATCTAGAAGCTTTGAAGCGTATATCTCGGCTAAAGTAAGATATTAGCTCTTCTTAGTATTAACGCCAAGGGCTAATACTAAGGATCGGACGGGTGATGAAGGCTCTGATGTGGACCTCTCCTATCCTTGTTGAAGCGTACGGCCACTCTTCACTGCAGCAGGGCTTCGCCAAGGCTCTCCAAAATTCCTCCCCTTTAAAATGAGGCAAAGG
>NW_017979333.1:0-649 GCF_001876935.1 Asparagus officinalis | reverse complement strand
CAATTCCCTTTTTGCAGCCACTGTCCTGAGAGCCTATAAATAGGCCTAGAGATGTTCATTTTCAGTGGTCGAACTGTCAAGAGCCGAAACTCTGCTGGATTGAAGAGTGAACTCGGAGCTTGAAGACCAGAAGACTTGCACATTCAGATCTGATCCTCGGCGACCATCCACGTCAGAAAAGGCAGGATCTCGAGAGGAAGAAAGAACAGATCTGAGATCTACACGAGACTACACTCCAGATCTAAGCTTGGTCTTAGATCTCGAGATCTGAGCGATTATTCCCTTGGTGGATTAATCCCTCCCGGCTATTATTCCCTTCGTGGAATAATACCCGCATAATCGTGTAGATCCGACCGGATCTAGATCGCGCGGTGGTCCACGGATTAACCCCGGCGTCGGCAAAGAACCCACACAAGCAAGCAACCGCAAAACAGGAGCTTGCGATTTGTTCACAAAAGGAAAGTTGTAATTTTTATTTTTTTCTTTGATTTAGTTGTAACCGGATCTATAAACGACCGGATCTTTGTAACCCAAGATGACAATCATTTCAATGAAAAAGATAACAGTTTTCCACGCGAACAACGCTCTGCCACTGGAAGTGCTCTATCCTGCAGTTCAGCTTGCCTACAAGAAGGAACTTTCGCTTCTT
>NW_017979332.1:0-649 GCF_001876935.1 Asparagus officinalis | reverse complement strand
GTTAGATTTAAACTTTTTGTTCAATCTAAACACTTTGATTTATGAAAAATTATAGATGATGTTTATATTATGTCCACTTTGGAGAAATCCAAGTGGAATAAGAATGATCATCGTATGTTTACAATGAATAATATTTTGTTAGAATATTTGCTAAATGCTTTTAATTCATCTATGTCTAACAAGTTTGTTCATTTTGATAGTGCTTACAAACTTTGAAAATTTATAGAAGCACATCAAGGAGACTTGGAGGCGATCCGACAAGCTTTGGAGGATCCCGTTTCAAGTTCTAAAGGAGCTTCATGCACACGAGCACTAGGCGATAGCCCTAGTGAGGTTTGCGAGTTCGAAACCATTAATGATTTACCTAATGATGAACTTACTTGTGCTAGTGAAAATTTGTTGCATGCCTTTAACAAATTGCATAAAGATTTTGTTGATTTACAATGCAAGCATGATAATTTAAAATCCGATCATGAGAAGCTAGTGTCCAAATTTGATGTCATTGAAAATGAAAAAACTATGCTTAAAGAAAGCAATGACTTATTAAATTTGGAAAATAAAAATTTGATCTCATCTATTACTAGCCTATCTCATACTAAGATTGATGCCATGTTAGAAGTAGAGAACATAAAGAATGATACAGCTTCTT
>NW_017979331.1:0-649 GCF_001876935.1 Asparagus officinalis | reverse complement strand
GCCAAACTGACGAGCGAATCGGCAGGGTAAATATGGCTCTATGAAGCACTGATCCCTCACCCGAAAAGTTAGATAACCCGGCCTAATGTTCACCAGCCAGTTAAAGCAGCCAATGTCCAAGTGAGTTCGATACTCTCTCGGTCTCTCCTCATCTATCAAACAATCGCCGTATCGGCCGGAGAACTGCGGAAAGCAAGTGGAAAATGTCCAACACTTGTGGACCTGCAGCTGCTGTCTGATGTCAGAAAATCCGCGCCCCTCCCACTTGCCGTTCTCAAGCAACTGTAGTAAAGGAACGGAATGATCTGTGGCGCTCGGTACCGACATCATATCGGAACGGTGAAGGACGAACCAAGCCATCAAGTAAGTGTACGGGAGCTCCTTCTTATGGGTGGGAATCTGACCCGGCAAATCACTTTCCTTCCGTGTAAAGGCACCAGAAAGCTGTCGAAGTCCTCGATGAATGTTAGCCACCATCACCGGAAGAAGTGAGAGTTCTTTCTTGTAGGCGAGCTGAACTGCTGGATAGAGCACTTCCAAGGGCAAAGCATCGCCTAACTGATATGGAACAACGCACTTTTTCAACCAGATAGCGAGATAACCAGCAAGAAGAGTCATTGGTCGAATCGGTGCGGTAGCATGCCACAAG
>NW_017979330.1:0-649 GCF_001876935.1 Asparagus officinalis | reverse complement strand
AATTTGGTTTTATTGTACTTTATAAATTAAGTTCGATCAGGGGTTTCATGCAAAACATTCAGTGTGAAATTTACCCTATATATATGCAAAACATACAAATGTAATGCTTCTAATTATTTGCTCCATATATGCATAATCTTGATTACGAACGTACCGATTCCACACAAGAAGCATAGGGACAATACTCCTGATCGATAATAATCGGATTCATCACATTCTCCATCACTACATCATCGAACGTGAAATCCGAAACCATCATGGGCTCAACATTCTTAGCATCCTTCTTGCCCTGCCAAGTCTTGATCCTGATCCCGTTTGTAGTCCCACTCAGCTTAGAGTTCCTCACACTAAACCCCACGACATCCCCCTTGTCCTCATCCTTGCCCAAACTGCCGACGCTGATGCCATGGCCGGGCCCACACGTGACTCCAGATACGGTCACGTTGGTTGTGCCCGACCCGACGGAGACGCAGTCATCTCCGGTGCCGATGGTGGAGTTGGCGATGATGATGTTAGAGGAGGCGCCCATGTGGATCCCGTCAGTGTTGGGGCTGTCGCCGGGGGCGGTTATCGTGATGGAGTGGATGTCGATGTTGCTGCAGCTGAACATGTTCACGTGGAAGAACTTGCTGTTGAGGGAGGTGATGCC
>NW_017979329.1:0-649 GCF_001876935.1 Asparagus officinalis | reverse complement strand
TTTGAATAAACTTTCTTGCATAAATTTAAATTACAAAAATACATAACGATACACAGATCATGTACAAGAAGAACATAACAATGTGCAGATCGTATTTATCTATCCTAATTTGGGCCATACTAGTCACAACATGCAATAATATCATAATATTAAACATACATGCAATAATCATATATGAAATGTTATTCAAGTAAGACATGCAATTTGTCCAAATAAAAAGCATAAATAATTAATCATATTAACTATTTAAAATTAGAAACGATTTCTCATTATTTTAATTCAATAAGACTGTGAATGGAATTAATATCTAATATTAATTAGTAATTTGCCAAGAAATAGAATCAAATATTTATGTTAATTCAAAATTAACCAAATAAGATATCTATAGATCTTATAGAACAATTAAATCTTTATTTATCAAATAAAATATCAAATATTTTATCAAATAAATCGTATTTATTATGCATTAATCCAAACATATGATCTATGCTTATTGAATCTAAAAAAAAAAATGAACATGCATCAAATTGTAAGATTAAAATTTGATCCAATTAATTTATACAAGATGCTCTGATACCACTGTGGGATATCTAGATGCTCTAAGCGGAATTGCAGGAAACGTTTTCCTAACATCTAAACAAAGGATCTA
>NW_017979328.1:0-4208 GCF_001876935.1 Asparagus officinalis | reverse complement strand
AGCGAACTCTCTTTCTTCACATCTCTGGCCAATGATTCCCCCCCCCCCCCCTTTTCCCAATGAAGAGTAGTCGATGATGGGAAACGAATCTCGCTGTTCGAACTCGATCTGAGTTAACGTGCGCCTCTTGAACCTCTTCTCCTTGGCATCTTCCATTGCTAAAGCCGCGTATTATAGAGTTGGTGCGCTCTTACCGCTAACAAACTGCTCTGCGCCTTCGGGAGCGGTTGTGCCCCAGCAGAAATAGGCCCAATCGCCTGCTAACGCATCTGAAATAGGTATTCTGTAGCTCGTGGCAATATGTTCGCATAAAGAATCCTTCGAATATTCCTGCCATCTCTACTGCCATGCTTATGCGTATGTATTATTTTTTTTTTTCATTTTTTTTTTTTTTTTTTTTTTTTTTTTTTTTTTTTTTTTTCTTTTTTTTTTTTTCCTTTTGTTATTTTTGTTTTTTTTTTTTTTTTTTTTAATCTTGGCCTTCCGAACTTTCATATTCTCCTGGACTTGCTTACTATTAGCTGAGGAATCGTCGAAAAGCCTGTGAGATACTCAACCCCCAGTCTTTCAGCAAAAACTCCCCTTCCTATGGTCAAGAACCTCCATTAATCCCATATATATAATATATATATATATATATATATAATATATAATAGATATATATATATATATATATATATATATATATATATAAATATATATATTATATATATAATCGCTATCTATATATAGATATATACTATAGATATATATACTATTATATATTGATATATATAGATATATAGTATATATATAGATATGATATATATAGTACATAAATATGTATATAGATACATGATGCTATATAATAATGTATAGATATACACATGTATGTATAATAATTAGATAGTACTATATTATAATACATATGTATGTAATATATATATATATATATATATTAATTATACTATATATATATATATATATATATATATATATATATATATAATAGATAATATATATATATATATATATATATATTATAATATATAATATATATATATATATATATATATATAAGATATATATATAATATATATATTATGTATGATACATAATGATATAGGAGCACGCGCTTTAACAAAATTGGGAGCCAATTCAAAGCAACCTGGATAATGCTTACACTTACCCTAGTTTAATTTTAATAAGCAGCACGGCCGTTAACAAATTAGATCAAAATCAAACTTTTCATACCTATGACTGATTATATCAATCATTTTGGAGTAAAAAAATGCCTAAATTAGCAAAAAATTGCGCAAATCAAAAGATACCTGGATGGCGGATTTCACTAAGAAACACTTCAAATTGCCAGGCGTCGGTGCTCGCAGCTCGCTGCAGGCTAGGCGAGCAGATCTAAGGTTCGCGTGCTCGAACGTGGCCTGTAGGCTAGGCCGGAGATCTGCAGGTTCGGCTGGCGCGCAGTCGGCCTGCAGGTAGCCGACCGGCCCAGATTTAGGTGCCGGTGCCTCGCGTAGGCAGAGAGGCGAACTAGGGAGAGCACGAATTTGGGGCCCATCGTAGAGAGAACTGCCCGGGAGAGAGATTTGGGGAGAGCAGCAGTTTTGGATCTGCGATATAGCGAGAGAGAGTTTGCGAATCTGGATTAGGGAGAAGAGATTTGTGAGCTGGTCACGAGAACTAATTTGTGACGGCGAGCGACGGTGTATTTTTCAATTAAGTCCCTACAACCACAAACTACGTAAGCTGCCAGCTCACATACAGTTTTCTCTATATGATATATTAATTATTTATGCCTAACCCTAACCATAACTGAATATTATATATATATATATATAAACATTCTATATAACTATACTATACTGATAAACATTATTAAGTATATATCTATACATATATCATATAAATTATTTTATCCCTAAACGTAACCATAACTAATATTATATATATATATATATATGACATACATAGTATATATGATGTAATATATATACATATATACATAATATATATATCTTATGTACATACGTATATATATTATATAGTATATATACTATATATATATATATATATAGATAATATTATATATATATATAATATATAATATATATATATATATATATATATATATATATATATATATATATATATATAATGATATATATATATATTATATTATATATATATATATATATATATATATATTATACATATAATATATATGCTACGTACATTTATACATAGATATATACCCGTATTGTACATATTATACAGTACATACATACATATATAAAATATATAATATATATAGTATATATATATATATATCATTATATATATATATATATATTATATAAATGTTTATATATATATATATATAATATTAGTTATGGTTAGGGTTAGGGATAAAATAATTAATATATATATAGAGAAAACTGTATGTGAGCTGGCAGCTTACGTAGTTTGTGCGTTGTAGGGACTTAATTGAAAAAATACACCGTCGCTCGCGTCACAAATTAAGTTCTCGTGACCAGCTCACAAATCTCTCTCCCTAAATCCAGATCTCAAAACTCTCTCTCCCTAAATCCAGATCTCAAAACTCTCTCTCCCCAAATCTCTCTCCCCAGTTCCTCTCTACGATGCCCCAAATCTCTCTCCCTAGTTCCTCTCTCCTACGCGAGCACCGCACCTCAAATCTCCGCCTACCTGCAGCCGACTTCGAGCACCGAACCTCAGATCTCCGCCTACCTACAGCCGACCACGAAACCCTTAGATCTCGCCACCTGCCAGCCGACCCCGAGCACCGACCCGCCATATTGAAGGTGTGCTTAGTTGAAATCGCCCATCCAGGTTCTTTGATTGCCAATTTTGCATTTAGCATTGTTTTACCTCCAAAATGATTCATATAATCAGTCATAGGTAATGAAAAAGTTTGAGTTTGATCTAATTTGGGCTTTTAAAACCGTGTCGTATTAAAGATTAAACTAAAGGTAGATTAACATTACCAGCGTTCTTTGATTGCCTAATTCTGTTAAACCGTGCTCATATATATTATGTATACATACATATATATATATATATATATATATATATATATATATATATATATATAATATATATATATAACTATATATATATATATAATATATATATATATATATATATATATATATATATATACTATATATATAATATATATATATATATATATATATATATATATATACATACATATGTATTATAATATATACATACTACTCTATCTTATAGACATACATGTGTATATATAATAACATATAATATACATTATCTATCGTATATACATATAATATGTATATTATATACATATATATATATATATATATATATATATATATATATATATTTACTATATATATATATATAGATATATATATATATAGATACATCATACTATATATATATATCATATTAGATATATATATATAAGATATATATATTATATATAGAATCATATAATATAGATATATATAATATATATATATATATGGATGTAATGGCAGTCATTTGACATAGGAGGAGCTTTTGCAGTTTTGCTAAAGAACTGGGGGTGGAGTATCTCGAAGCCTTCGACGATTCTCAACTGATAGTCAAGCAAGTCCAAGGAGAATATGAAGTTCGAAGCCAAGATTTAATACCATACCATAAGATGGCAGTAGAGATGGCAGAATCATTCGAAGGATTCTTTATCGAACATATTCCACGACTACAGAATACCTATGCAGATGCGTTAGCAGCATTGGCCGTATCTCTGGCACAACCTCCCGAAGCAGAGCAGTTTGTTACGGTAAGAACGCACCAACTCTTAATACCGCTTTACAATGAAGATGCCAAGGAAGAAGAGGTTCAAGAGGCGCACGTTACTCAAATCGAGTTCGAACCACGAGATTGGCGTTTCCCCATCATCGACTACGTCTTGCATGGAATCTTGCCAGAAGATGTGAAGGAAAGAGAGTCGATCCGACGAAGAGCACCAAGATTCTACTATAACACGGAGAATCGAACGTTGTACCGCAGGGGGTACGATGGTTTGCTATTGCGTTGCTTATCGGCGAAAGAGGCTGAAGAAGTCCTTTGGGAGGCGCACGAAGGAGAGTGTGGCACACACCAACCTGGTCCTAAGCTTTATGATCGCATCAGAAGAATGGGGTATTTTTGGCCTTCCATGATGA
>NW_017979327.1:0-650 GCF_001876935.1 Asparagus officinalis | reverse complement strand
GAAGTCACAGACCAAAAATAACAAATAAGAACTGCTGTCTGTTTATATATAAAGCAATATATCAATCTGCCATATGTGAGGGTATTCAAATAGTCATATGGATTCTGAAGTGGTAAATTGTCATGCTTACTTGAGCTACAGTTTGCAAATGCTTGCATAGGGTCTTCCAATATAGGGCAACCTCTGCTTCCATTAACTGAATGTCAGATGGGTTCTCACCTGCAATTAATCAATAAAAAGAAAAGATAATGTCATTAATTGAAGGGCAGCCTATCTCAGAACTGATTTCAGTGTTATGTCGGCAATATGTCCAATCAGGAGAACTTTAGCTTATAACAGAAAAAAAAATTCAAAAAATATGAAACAAATAAACAGCCTATTATCTGCGCTGATGAGCCGAGACGAGCGAAGAACCTAGATAATTGAGTTGTTCCTTGAGCATCTGTTCGCGCTCATGTTGCATCTGTGTATGGCACAACACAATAGGGCAGGAATATGAACAAACATGGGTTAATGGGCCGTGCCTGGCACTGGTCCAGTAGCCACCCCTACACACGTGTAGGGCAAGGAATTATAAAGATAAGGGTTCCTTAACATTATGTCTTTAAACTTGGATCTTGCACGGCCCCATTATCATCGCTATCTATATG
>NW_017979326.1:0-650 GCF_001876935.1 Asparagus officinalis | reverse complement strand
AATATTGTCAAAAGTAACTGTATGGATTGGATCTGAAGCCAATTCCTCCTCAAAACTAATGTCTCTAACTTTATTTCTCCCCCCAAACTCAACATCCTCAATGAATGTTGTTGTTCCCGTCTCAAAAATATTCCTTATAGTGGGATCATAAAACTTAAAGCCCCTAGAGCGTTCAGAGTACCCAATAAAGTAGCTGCTAACTGTTTTGGAGTCCAATTTCTTTTCATTTGGCCTATAAGGCCTTGCCTCAGCTGGACATCCCCAAATATGTAAATGCTTTAAACTGGGCTTTCGACCAGTCCAAAGCTCATAAGGTGTTTTAGCAACTGCTTTACTTGGTACTCTATTCAGAATGTAAGCTGCTGTCTTAAGTGCTTCTCCCCAGAGTGACTCTGGTAAAGAAGAATGAGCAATCATACTTCTTACCATATTCTTAAGAGTCCTATTTCGTCTTTCAGCTACACCATTCATGCTAGGTGAACCCGGCATGGTGTACTGTGGGACGATACCGCATTTCTCTAGGTATCTAGCAAATGGTCCTGAACGTTGTTCGCCTGAACCATCATATCTACCGTAGTACGCACCACCACGATCAGATCTAATGGTTTTAATTCTTCTGTTGAGTTGATTCTCAACTTCAGCTTTATAGG
>NW_017979325.1:0-651 GCF_001876935.1 Asparagus officinalis | reverse complement strand
TTACTAATAATTAATATGAGAGTTTTACAATAACATTAGAAGTTTTAAGGACCAAGTTAGACAAACTTTCATAATACGATTAATTAATAATAATAATTAATTTAATTTAGTTATGATTAGAATATAATATTTTTAAAAAATAGGGGTAACATAGTCCATAGAAATTTTTTCTACAACTTCCTCTTTTAATGGGAGTATGATTCTAAGCGAAGTATATAATTTCATTTATAATTTAAAATATTGAGACTTATTCAAAATATGATGCTTAAGTTTTTTTCACATCTTCTGTGCTATATAAATATAAGCTAAGCCTCTGACCTATATTATATGATGAATATTATTTATCAAAGGGATCACATACTATTGCTTGTGGTTAAAGTAAGAATGGCTTTTTCCGCAAACTAACTCAGTGTCATTCCAGACACTTTATATAATCTGTCCATATCCAGTACAAATCAAGTAATCACATCTTCAAACCACAATAAATTTCCCCAAAAGATCACAATTATGCACTCAATCGCAATATTTCAACAGATAGCGCGTCAGAAAAAATTGATACTTCAAAACCACACCGTATCTAACTCTAACACAATAAAACAAACAAATCCATAACAAAATCAAAATCAAAATTTATAAATTGATCAAGACATA
>NW_017979324.1:0-651 GCF_001876935.1 Asparagus officinalis | reverse complement strand
AGCGAGGTTTGCTATTCATCTTTTCCTTCCATCTTCCAGAAATATTGAAACTGACTATGGTTTGATGTTCCAGGGACCACAGTTGACCAGGATGAAGAGTTCCGTCCCTCTTCCCAGGCGAGACCTTCGATTATTGTCCCTGCTGCTAGGCGGAAGAGATTAGTCCGCAAGCCGCGTGTAGCTTCCCGAGCATCTGATATGGACTTGGCTGGGGATGATCCTGCTAGTGACGGAGGTAACATCTACTCTGTAAACCACCTTCTTGGTTATTCGGAACATTGACTCATGCTTTTCCATCTCTATATAGGAGAGCGTGGAGAGAGCGAAATGAGTCCCGATTCCGTTCCTGTGTCTCCTGGTGAGCCTGACCCGCTGCCCCAGTTAAAAAGGCCTACAGGGGTTGCCGACATTAGGAGGATAGCAATGTAGGACCTGATTCCGCAGATCCAGGTACATCTACTATTGACAATGTATCTTTTAGATGGTATACAAAAGAATTTGTGCATCCTCTAATCATCTCTGTACATCTTGCTTCTTCAGATAACTTGCAGAAGGCATACGTGGATTTTGGGAATAAAGAGGCTAACGCATCCATAAGGGGTAACTCATTTTTGTCGGTTGTAGTCTCTTTATTCTTCTTTGGTACTTATA
>NW_017979323.1:0-651 GCF_001876935.1 Asparagus officinalis | reverse complement strand
TACAATTTATAGCACTTACAACATAAACGCTATCATTCAACGCTATAAAAAAACAGTTTTGTTGTAGTGAATCCCTATATCTTTCTTTTGTTATACTCACTCATGATTATAGGTAGGGGGAGCTTTCGCTCTCTTCATCCTTTTGTCTCCTTTTTGATGTTGTCAAAGGGGGAGAAATATTGTGAGTATATCATGTCTTGCTTATATGCATGACATATTATACTTTGTATATTCATTTCCTTTCATGAATATATCCTTTTTTGCTTATATGCATGATATATTATACTTTGTATATTCATTTCCTTTCATGCATATATCCTTTTTGTAAATTGTTTGTCATCATCAAAAAGGGGGAGATTGTTGGCCTTCTTGTTTTAATGATGTTTAACAAACAATTTACTTCTAATGTTGTTTGTCTAGTATTTGTGTTTTCGTATTTTTTCTAGGCAAACAACGAGTTAGAGGATGGATGGAATAGAGCTTCAACGATCATATCCAAAGGAGGTTGGCGGAATGTCAGTGAAGCTTATGCAATTCTAGTTAAAGATCTAGCTCAAGCTTCATCCGCAAGTGTACCAAGTTAAGCTTAATTGAAGATCAAGATCAAGCTTAGGTAATCTAGTTTATATTTTATATTATGTGTATTAGATA
>NW_017979322.1:0-651 GCF_001876935.1 Asparagus officinalis | reverse complement strand
TGATGCCTGCCAAAAAGCGTTCGAAGATATCAAAACATGTCTGGCGAACCCTCCTGTTCTCGTTGCACCAAAATCAGGTAAACCGTTCTTGATTTATCTTAAGGCGATGAACCACTCGATAAGTGCCTTACTAGCGCAAGACGATGATAACGGTCACGAACAGGCAGTTTATTACCTAAGTCGGACCTTGGTAGGCGCTGAGTCTCGATATCCGATGATTGAGAAAGAATGCCTTGCATTGGTATTTGCGATGCAAAAGATGCGGCATTACCTGGCGGGACAGACGATCTACGTTATATCCAACGTTAATCCAGTACGGGTGTTTATGATGCAACCGGCCTCTATGAATTGGCGATTAGCGAAATGGGCCCTTCTCTTATCCCAGTATGATTTGCACTTCAAACAGCAGAAGTCAATCAAAGGGCAGGCGATTTGTGCCCTTTTGGCGGCAAACCCGACCACAGATACGGCAGAAGTATATGATGACTTGCCGGATGAAACCCACGAGGTTAACACCATATCGCACCAACAAGTATGGCAATTATATTTCGATGGTGCGTCGAGAGCAGTTAATAAGGTAATACCCCGGGAGGTCATACAGTTTCCTCTGGGGTTGGAGTTGTCTTAATCTCCCCGGGGAAACATGTGATG
>NW_017979321.1:0-847 GCF_001876935.1 Asparagus officinalis | reverse complement strand
TTTAAAACATTTCTAGGGTTAGGTTGAGAACTGAGATCAAGGGGGTATTTATAGCCTCCCAAAAACTCATCCAAGAACCCTAAACAAAAGACCAAAAGCCCTAAACAACGGCTGCAGAAAAATAGCCGTTGGGAATGACAAGACAGTGCGGCGGTCGACCGTGGGAAACTCGAGGTCGACCGTGAGCAACTAAAAGGCAAAACTGGACTTTTGAAAAGCTGACGGTCGACCGCGGCGGTCGACCGTGAAACTCTCTGGACTGCATACGGTCGACCGCCACGGTTGATCGCGAGCCAACTAAACTCATACTGAGTTTCTGAACTCAGGGCAGTCGACCGTGGCGGTCGACCGCAAACTGACATATGCAAAAAATCTGATTTTCTGAATTTAAACTCTGTTTAAAAATATCAAATAAATTCAGAAAAATGTAAAACTTTGGAAAATGATTAGACATGATAATACATATGCTAAAAAAACTGGTTTTCTAAAAGGACTTCCCAAATGAGAAATCATCATTTTGCAAAATAGTCCAAACATGAAAGTGTAAACATATGAGTTTTGGCATTTTAGCTTAACCATGTATTGAAACATTACAAAATAATTTTATAGACTTGAAGAAAGATGTAAGCTATTGTTATGAAGTCTATAAACAACAGACAATGAAATAAGTATTTATCAATAATCACATATCAATGCCTTAAAACATGTTTCATTGTGAACTAAATAACCTAAATCTGATATTCTTTATGAAATTAATGTATATAAATGACAATATAAAGTATTGGTTGAAACAGCGGGTCCAAAAATAATGTTTTTCTCTATATATTCAATTTTTCAGTATAAAACT
>NW_017979320.1:0-652 GCF_001876935.1 Asparagus officinalis | reverse complement strand
ATCTAAGGTGACACCCTAGGCTCCCACCTAAGGACGCGGCCTAAAATCACATCATTTCCTTTTTTTTTTTACGATCCGCTCCGTTGAACTTGATCTACACGTTCTTGTAGGCATCAAAAATTACCTATAGGTCTCCACAAACAGCTCAGTGTTAAGGAACGACGATGAACGTCACTATCCGGTTCACAGGAGTTCGATTGATGTCGATGAACGCTTGAAGTAAATCGACGAACTACGTGAACTAACGAAGGTACGGGCTAATCGGGAGCCTCGCGATGTTTACAAAAGGAACAATTCCCTTCGTGTCTCATTCACTCTACAGATGATCCAACCATCGGAGCTGATAGAACTCCTTGTCGGCTTTCCAACGCACTTCGAATCACTCAAATCCGAGTTCGGACGAAGAATTTACAGCTGAAGCAGACATATACACCATAACAGAGTGTCTCGGACAAACGAGACACCCTAAGGTGTCTCGGCCAAAGCTGAGACACCCTAGGGTGTCTCGGCCATGCCCGAGACACCCTAGGGTGTCTGATGCGGCATAAACATGTACCAAAAAGGTTGCAAGTGCACAACCGTATCAAGCTATAGTATTTAAGATATCGATCCCACGAGGAAGGTGTTTGTAGGAGAAAATATAAAATCGGTT
>NW_017979319.1:0-652 GCF_001876935.1 Asparagus officinalis | reverse complement strand
GGATTCACTCCAGTGAATCTGGATTATATTGAAGAATAAGAAACTTATGGTAAAAAACAAGCTATAAAAAGAATAAGAATCTGGATTCACTCCAGTGAATCTGGATTCACTCCAGTGAATCTGGATTATATTGAAGAATAAGAAATTCACTCCAGTGAATCTGGATTCACTCCAGTGAATCTGGATTCACTCCAGTGAATCTGGATTCACTCCAGTGAATCTGGATTCACTCCAGTGAATCTGGATTATATTGAAGAATAAGAAACTTATGGTAAAAAACAAGCTATAAAATTTTAAACAAAAAGAATAAGAAACTTATGGTAAAAACAAGCTATAAAATTTTAAACCATGAAAAGATTTCACCTTTTACAGCAAAAAATTACGCTTTTTATGGTAAAAAACAAACAACTCACATACTGAATCTAGATTCACTGCTGTGAATCGAGATTCACTGCAGTGAATCTAGATTCACTTATGCGTGTCTTCGTTTTTCAACTGGTTTCTTCAAAAAACAAAAATCTTTTCAGACTAAAAGGTGAACTATTTCACATTTTACAAGATGTTGAAGACAGAGAGAGAGTTAAGCGAACCTTGGAGGGTTGACGGAGCGGATCTACGGGTTCGGCGTTGGCGTCGTCGGAGGTGGATGATG
>NW_017979318.1:0-652 GCF_001876935.1 Asparagus officinalis | reverse complement strand
GCAATTGGTTTGTCGGTTCGTGCCGAGCTGAGCAAAAGGGACCTATAAGCAATTTTATATGCCTACAAAGGTCACTAGGAGAAATATGATGCCTTTACAACCCATTTTATCTGTTGAACTTTTTGATCTGTGGGGTATTGATTTCATGAGACCATTTCCAAATTCCTTTAGAAATGTCTACATTCTAGTAGCCGTTGAATACATGTCAAAATGGGTTGAGGCGGTAGCTTGCAAAACTAATGACAACAAGGTCGTTGTCAAGTTTTTGAAAGAGAACATTTTTGCCCGGTTTGGAGTACCTCGAGCGATCATCAGTGATAACGGTACACATTTCTGTAACCGTTCTTTCGAGGCTTTGATGAGGAAATATTCAATCACACACAAATTGTCAACTCCTTATCACCCCCAAACCAGTGGACAAGTAGAGGTCACAAACAGGCAGATCAAACAAATCTTAGAAAAAACAGTTAACCATAACAGAAAAGATTGGTCTGTAAAATTGTGCGATGCTCTGTGGGCGTATAGAACAGCTTTTAAGACCAATTTGGGGATGTCATCATACAGATTAGTATTCGGGAAAGCCTGTCACCTACCAGTGGAGTTGGAACATCGAGCAATGTGGGTAATAAAACAGTTAAATTTTGACTCAGAC
>NW_017979317.1:0-652 GCF_001876935.1 Asparagus officinalis | reverse complement strand
GGATACGGGATCGAATCCCACTTTCTCGGGTAAGGACATGGAATGCCGGTCCTCTTCACCTCCCGAACAGACATCAGGGCTTCGATTTTTCTTTCAAGCTCCTTTATCTTTTCGGCCTCACCCATATCCTGTTTTGGATAAGTTTCGAGAGGAATCATACGGCCACCCCCAGTGTTGTCACTACTGGTGGGTCCACCCCCAGTGTTGTTATCACTGGTGGGTCCACCCCCAGCGCTGTTAATTTTAGTGGGGCCACCCCCAGTATTCTTGGGTGGTGCGTTGGCCATGACGATTTCGACCACCTCCGGCTCGCTGTTGACTGCAGCGTTCTGGGTGCGACGGTTGGACTCGACTAGCCGGTTCGACAGAGCTCGGATTCGTTGATCGTGCATTTGTCTCATCTCTTGCATAGCCACTTCCATTTCAAACTTGAAGATTTCCTTCTGCTTAGTCAGGGCCTCTTCAATGATTTTGGCTATCTGATCTGTATTGACCATGAGCACCTCTCGAGCTTGCCCTATGCTAGACGTTGTATCGTCGGAGGCGAGAGCGGAATGAGAATCCGAGAACTCATCATCGGAATGGACTCCTTCATGGATCCCACGATCGTTGTTATATCTGTCGGCTTCTAGCTGAAGCTGAGCTGTTCCCG
>NW_017979316.1:0-652 GCF_001876935.1 Asparagus officinalis | reverse complement strand
AGAATCGATAAGCTGATTTTTGTCAGAGGTGTGATTTTAACGTGACAGGAAGAAATATTACGATCAGGGCAATTTTGATGACTTATCGTTCTATTGACGAGAATTGATAAGCTGATTTTTGTCAGAGGTGTGATTTTAACATGACACTTGTGGGGAAAGAATATTATAGCGTCTCACAGGGGAGAACTGCTATGTGTTTTATCATCGGAGCGATGAATTGTGATACAAAGTTTTGGGGGAATTTGTTACCCCATTGAAAACAAGTTATTTATTGCTCTGTTAAAGAGAGCTAATAAATTGACAATGAGCTGGAGACTTATCATTCTATTAATGAGAATTGATAAGTGGATTTTGGGGTGTAATATTAACCCAATGAGAATTTGAATTCTGCTGAAGAAACACAGAGGTCTTGATTAACACTCTGTTAAGTGAGCTTACAAGTGCATGTTCTTCGTTTAGAAGAATTGCAACGCTGGGGTGACCTTCGCGTTTGATATTTGAAACGCGAGGTTCGAGTCTTCGTGACGTTAGCTAGAGCTTTGCACTTGTGAAATTTGAACGCGACTGTGAGCTTCGCGTTTTAAAAGATGGTTGGGATTCATTCCTAGAATCCTGTGCCATTTTAACAGCTTGGTGGCTGTTATAAATAGAC
>NW_017979315.1:0-652 GCF_001876935.1 Asparagus officinalis | reverse complement strand
TTTCAGTTAGTCCATACATGTTAATATACGTATGGTTCATGCTTGGAATTGATGGGGATGTGTTTAGATCTGTTTTGAGGTGAAAATCAACCTGTGCAGAGTTTCTGCAGGCCATCGGTCGACTGATCCGTCGACCGACGGGCTGAAATGTCAACGTCAGTCGACTCATCAGTCGACTGACAAGATGTTTGTGTTTTTCTCAGTTCCTCAGTCGACAGATCTGTCGACTGGTGAGCTGAGACTGTGTTGCCTGTGCGGTTTCGGTCGACACAGGAGTCGACTGACGTCATCAGTCGACATATCAGTTGTTTAGAGTTTTATTTATGTAATTGTACCTGAAAGTTATGTTTCAGTTAGTCCATACATGTTAATATATGTATGGTTCATGCTTGGAATTGATGGGGATGTGTTTAGATCAGTTTTGAGGTGAAAATCAACCTGTGCAGAGTTTCTGAAGGCCATCGGTCGACTGATCCGTCGACCGACGGGCTGAAATGTCAACGTCAGTCGACTCATCAGTCGACTGACAAGATGTATGTGTTTTTCTCAGTTCCTCAGTCGACAGATCAGTCGACTGGTGAGTTGAGACTGTGTTGCCTGTGCGGTTTCGGTCGACACAGGAGTCGACTGACGTCATCAGTCGACATATCAG
>NW_017979314.1:0-652 GCF_001876935.1 Asparagus officinalis | reverse complement strand
GCGTCGAGGGAACCTACAAGCTATTACAAATCACGGTAAAAACATAACTTTTACGTGGTTCGGCAAATAGCCTACGTCCACGGGGCAAGGAGGGAGAGATCTACTATTAGAGGGAGAGATACAACTGAGGTTTACAATCTCACAACCTAAACCCTCAAACAAACTCTCAAATCCCTCACACAATTATCTCTCTCAAAAAGGGATGCACAAAACCCTAACAAAAACCCTCTGCCAGCGCCACCAAAGAAAAGAGAACAGCCGACTGCACAACCCTCCTTCGCTGCTTACGCGCCGCCCAAAGCCAATGAAAAAGAACCTCTGCACACGTCCCTTTTTTTTTTCTTTGATCGCTTGCACCGCCTCCTGCAGCCGCAAAAACAAACACGTTGCACGGCTGCACTAAAACCTCCTTGGCCTGCCCAACACGAAACCCTAGGCAAAGGCTTTTTTATAAGCTATCTCGGGTGGGCTTTGTTGTTCCGCAACTAGAGAGAAACCGCAATCACGTGGGTCTGTTTGTGGGTTTCACTTCGTGGCCCCCACGTCCCACTCGTTTACACATTGCTCATCCTGGGAGTTCCCTTTTAACATATCAAAGGTATTAGCAAGCGCTTAACTTGATTCTTTTCCTCTATAGGTATGCTGGGGCCTC
>NW_017979313.1:0-653 GCF_001876935.1 Asparagus officinalis | reverse complement strand
TTATAATTGAATCAATATTTGGATATATATCCTTAACGATGATCTACCCACTTGTTAAAAGTATTGTCGTGTATATTCCATTTAAAGACCTAGCCCAACCATGATTAAGGACTAACTCTTGACTTAAAACTTACATGCTCGTCTGGAGGATACAATCCATGCCTTTCTCCTCTCATCTTATACCTTTTAGTAGTGTTCCTTACTAAAACAAAATTACAACAACGACAAGCAAAGATTACCCAAGTGATGACGACTTTCAATCTTGGCAATCACATCTCTAGCTTTGATGCCTCAGGAACACATTTGAAAAAATATATATATTATCCTCGAGACGCGCTTGATTTTGCTGCAGTTCGATAAATTTGTCATTAATGAGATATTGTATTTGTTGATCTGTTATGTTGTTCAATTATCGGAAGCCTTTGATCATTGAAGAGTCCCAACTTCTCACGCTCCATGCTAAATGTTAACAACTCAACGAACAAGTAAGATGTATAGTCAACCCCCATCACTTACAAAGAAGATGGCTTTCAAGGGAAGGGATGAGAGCATGAACAAGAATTGGCTTTAACTAAATTTAAAAATAAAAATAAAAAAACAGGAGGAGAAATAAAGTGATTGGAGAGGATGAATGAGGCGGGGGGGGGGGGGGG
>NW_017979312.1:0-653 GCF_001876935.1 Asparagus officinalis | reverse complement strand
AACACGTGTCGCCAGGTAGCCTATTCCCGTAACAATGGCGAAGTCTATGTATTCGACATCATAGCACAACATTACATGCGGAACGGGCTTAGACAATCCGCATGCTAGCCTGACTCAAACGGTAGTCGGTAAAGGCTCATCAAACCCGTTGATGGCTGAGGGGTTGCCAAAAATCCTATAAATACGAGAGTCACAGACGCATCAGCTTCATTAGTTGGTCTCGTGACTTGAGCATCCAACGACATTCGAAACCCTAGGGTCAACGCCGGTCAACGCGTAACCCTAGGTCAAAGCCGATCAATGCGTTGCAATGAAAGAATCAATACTCCGAAAAGTATACGAGTATAAACTGCTTCTTAATACTCCAATAAGGTATACGAGTATAAACTGTTCCCTATTTCTGGTTGGGAAGTTCCTGGATAACTCAACAACACTACGCCGGACAACGCGTCGCAAATAAAGACTCAACGCCAACAATCGATGGTCAGCAAACACGAGCTAAAAATCAGAAAATCAGGAATCGACTTCAAATTCAAAATTCCGACAACGGTCAGACAATAAATGCAGCGCCGAAACCCTTACAAACATTCAACAAAGCACTGAATAGCCTGAAGGATTGAAGGAATCAAGAATAGAAGCCATTCCAAAGTCCC
>NW_017979311.1:0-653 GCF_001876935.1 Asparagus officinalis | reverse complement strand
ACAAGAGAGGCTTAGGCTATGTCTCATCAGATGACGAATGTGGTTGGCAAATTATCGATCAAATTGCTAGATTCTTCAGCTGAGGATTCCGACACAAGTTTGGGAGAAATGTTCAGCTGAGGATTCCGACACAAGTTTGGGAGAAATGTTCAAAACCTTAATGTCAAACATGACTATAGCTAAGGATGGGTACTTGCCAGATTCTTCAGCTGAGGATTCCGACACAAGTTTGGGAGAAATGTTCAAAACCTTAATGTCAAACATGACTATAGCTGATCCATCTACGTTGGAGGACGACGATCAAATGCCAACGTGGGAAGACCCATGGGTTCATCACCTAAACATGCAATACGGTGATAGGTTCGAACAGAGAATTAATATGGGCAATGAGGCCAATTCGAAGCCCATATTCATCAGCGGTAGTCTTCCTCCAGATGAGAAGGAGGAATTAATTGCCCTAATCAGAGAATACATTGATGTCTTCGCCTGGAACTACGAAGATATGCCAGGACTCGACCCTAATGTGTCAATGCACCGCCTTGACATCAAGCCGGATGCTAAACCTGTCAAACAACAGCAAAGATGGTTTCGTCCGTAGATTATGGAAGCAATTGAGGCAGAGGTTAAGAAGTTGATCGATTCGGGATTTATCC
>NW_017979310.1:0-653 GCF_001876935.1 Asparagus officinalis | reverse complement strand
TTGAATATGATATTTGATTTTTATTTTCTTCGGCTTTTGTAGGCTTCTTAGCTTGACCTTGGACTTAAATAAAAGCTTAAAAAATTGGAAGTTAGAGTTTTTTGGACTTCTACTCATTATTTCTTTATTAACCTGCAAGTTAAGATAAAAACAATTATTAGTCGTATAATTGTTCATGTAAAATAGATAATATGGGTATAAAATCATAGTAAAAATATGATTATCAAATACCCCATACCAAAATTTATGCTAGTCCTCTAGCAAGGAAAGAAAATGAAAGAGAAAGAAGGAAAAAAATACCCCATACCAAAATTTATGCTAGTCCTCTAGCAAGGAAAGAAAATGAAAGAGAAAGAAGGAAAAAAATCCTAACTCACTTTCATAGGAATCACGGTTGTATTTAGCGCATACAACAAGCTTTTAAATCTCTAGGTTACCCTAGTGGATGAGTTATAGTATCGTGAGGGTTTACAGTGAATATACCCACAAAATTTAGTCAACTTGCTAATTTAAAAAAATTAGTAAATAATTAATTTTACTTGATATATTTAGACATTCTAATTAAAGCTAACTATTACTCAAAAAACGTTTTTATATACAACTCTAAGGTAAATCTCCTAGAAAATATTTTCATTATAGTAATACAAAACCAA
>NW_017979309.1:0-3317 GCF_001876935.1 Asparagus officinalis | reverse complement strand
GATTCGTCGCTGCACGCTCACTTGTGTCAACATCAAATCTTATTCAACTCTTTCAGTTGCACGGAATTGCAATCGAAAGCGGTCATTTGAATGAATACTGTTCGTTGACCGTTTTGCTAAGTGCGCCACCATATGTGCCCAAGAAGGTTCATACTCTAGGGCTTTGAGCTTGAATGATTAGGGGTCATGTCCCTAACAATCCGGCACCAAGAATTGTTGGGTGCCAAAATTGATATTTTTTACCAGAACTTTAGTCTCTTAGTTTTCTTTTTCTTGGTTTTGTAAATTGTTTAAAATCTTTTTGTTTATGAAAAAAAATTTTTCTGTTTTATCAAATTCTTTTGTTTTCATAATTATTAGTCATTGATTTGATGAAGAGGTTTGTGTTTATATAACCCTCCGGATTTATTGGGTGATTTATTCCCAAATCAAGTTTACCGGAATGCTAAAATGATTATATGGTTGAACAAAGCTCAAAGAGCTTGATATAATTGTGCTCTCTAAAAATTGTGTTTTTGATTTGTTGCTTTTGAATTCATTTATTAATTCACTTTATATGATGATATTTTTATGTGTTTTGTGCAAGGGATCATTATTCGTGCTTTATAATGATATTCTAGAGTGGTTTGATCAAGTTATGTAAAGAAATTTTTCTTTATTGATCAAACATTGTTTTTAATATAAAACTTTGATTTTATGATTTCTTTTGGTTGAATTGTTTAATTTGAAAACTTTTTCGCATGATTCTCAGTTCCTCTTCTTTGATTTTCATAAATCTATTCTTTTATATTGGTTTTATATTTTGTGTAATGAGCACACTATTTTCTATTGACATATTATATTATGGTGTTTCTCATTATTTCATGTATGTGAGTAAATTTTTAGCCCACATTTGCTCACATATGTTTTGCCATGATCTTCATCGCATATACTTTCTATATGGCTTTTTGATAGCGGGAGCAAATCCCATACTTGTTTGATAACATCACCTATGCTTATATGGTAGGGCGAGCTTTCGCTCTTCTTAATTCCTTTTGTCCCTTTTTTTGGATGTTGCTCAAAGGGGGAGAAAATTATTGTGATATAATCTGATTGCTTGTTTGGTTATTATGCATCAGGTGAATTATATTTTATATATTCATTTCCTTTCATGCAATATATCTCTTTTCGTAAATTAGTTTCGTCCATCATCAAAATAAGGGAGTTGTTGGCTTTCTTGTTTTTGATGATGTTTACAAACAATTTATAACTAATGGTTATTTGTCTAGTGTTGTATTATATATTCATTATAGACAAACAACGTAGTTGGATGATGGCGGAATAGCACGTTCACGATTGATATCCAAAGGGATGGTTGGCGCGAATTGTCGGCTGAAGTCTTGCAAATTCAAAGTTTAAAAGATCAAGTTCCAAGCTTATCCGCATGGTGCTACCCAAGTGAGCATTCAATGAAGATCAAGATCAAGCTTGGGATATATTTTAGTATAGGTGTTTATATTATGTGTGCTTAATATACTCTAAGCCAATATTATATTCCACACTACATTGATATTAGTTTCATTAGTATATATATAATATATATAGATAATATATAGTTATATAACATATACATCTGTGTTTTTTAGGTTTTATCCACAGAACAAAGTTTTTTACAAATAAATTTCCAAACAATTATGTATTACAATGCTTGTTTTCTATGGCTGGATAAGTTGTTTGGTTTAAATTTCATAGATGATGAAACAAATATATTGTTCAGTATACATACTCATCACGTCTTTACTTTCTATTGTATGTTGAAAATATTGTTTCTTGGTTTATAGACTTAACAATAATCATATACATCTTTTATTAAGTTTCCAAAATCATTTATGTTCAATGTTTCAAAAATGACTTAGAGCTAACATGTCCAAGATGTTCATATGTTTTACATTTTCATGTTTTTGGATCTATTTTGTAAATGATGATATTTCTCATTTTGGGAATTCTTTTTAGAAAAACCAGTTTTTGTAGCATGCCTGTTCATTAATCAGTGGTCTACAATTCATTCTCCAAAGTTTTATATTTTTCTTGAATTTATTTGATAATTTTTTAAACAGTGTTTTAAAATCAGCTCTAAAACCGACTTTTTCTGGAAATGTTCAGTTTTCGGTCGACCGGTCGTCGACGGTAATTTGACCATTCGCAGTATTTTTTCCAGGAATCGTCGGTCGACCGGTCCGGTCGACGAGAGCTCAAATCTTGGTCGACCGAAGAATTTGCCGGATCGACCGAACAAGTATTAGCCGTTGGCTGACTAACGGCTTATTTCTGAGCTGTTTCTCTGGGGGCTGTTTTAGTCATTTGTTTTGGGCGGTTTTTTGCTTGAGATATTTGGAGTGGGTAAAACCCCAATTGCTGATCTCTTTTAGCAGCCAAGGAAGATTTTTTAAGAAGAAGTTTATAAAACAAGGTGTTAAACAAGGCGTTAAGCTTGTTTTTGTTTTGGTTTTAAGTTTGTTTTTTTTGGTTATTGCTGTTCAAAGAGGAGTTTTTACAATCAGCTATTGAATTAGCTTCATCTCAACATGTTCATCATCCATCTCTTTGTGTTTATAGAGAAGTTTTCCTTAATTCTATTTCCTAGCATTTTTACTATTTGAATTTTTCATAACTCAACTCTTATTATTTGCAACTAAAGATTATCTTTTAAATTTATTTTGCAAATGAGAAACCTTATTAAACAAAGGTGGTTTTCTTGAAGAATTTGGCAAGTTTGAATAATTTTTCAAATCATAACAAAACTTAGCCAAATGGCCAAATCTACTACAAACATCACATTTAAAAATATGTGGTCTACTAGAAACATTTGGCAAATTAGATTTCTTTTTCAAATCAAAACAATATTTGGCCAAATGACCAAAACGACCACAAAGATCACATTTGAACACATTAGCATGTTTATGATGTGCATGATAAGCATATGCATGTGTATGTGATGAGGAAGCTACATGAGATGCACAAGAAAGATTAATATTCTTATGTTTTTGTGCATCATAGCAAAATTTAGCTAGATGGCCTTTACGGCCGCAAATTGAACACTT
Organism: Asparagus officinalis; assembly: GCF_001876935.1. Lineage (NCBI taxonomy): Eukaryota > Viridiplantae > Streptophyta > Magnoliopsida > Asparagales > Asparagaceae > Asparagus > Asparagus officinalis. The sequence continues at coordinate 237 of NW_017979309.1, read as the reverse complement.
ATAAACTTTGCTATATATGTGTGCATGATGAGTAGATGATGATTTAGACTTGGCACACATATCCATAAGCTTCTTATGATTATTGATGCATGTTTTCAAAGTTGAATCTAAGGATAAAATGCATTTTTTCATAAGATTCAAGTCTTCATTTTTTGGCACATATGCACCTTTAGAAGTGGAACATAAATAGTTATTTATAAAAGAAGCTGTATTATTTTTTATGTTCTCTACTTCTAA
>NW_017979308.1:0-654 GCF_001876935.1 Asparagus officinalis | reverse complement strand
CTCAAAATGGAGTCAGAATCAAAACCTGGCAGGTAACTTAAACAACTATTTACAAAAAATGTGTTAATTACATAAACCCCCTCATCTATATCTTCAATAGCTCTCATCACCCTTCCAAGACTTTATAAGCATTTATTATCCCTAGATTGACATTTGAATCACAGATAACCCCCTCTTCCTCTTGATTGAGGGGAGGTAAGTGCTATAAAAGAGTTGAGGTACTACTGAAGGTATAGATGAGGGGGTTTTATCTGCAATTTACTCTTATAAACACATTTTGTTTCTCTACTGAAGGCATAAACAATATATAAGGTCTAACCGAGTACATGATGTGCACATGGATATGATTTAATACTGGCATATTGATAATCAAATTCAACAATATAAGTAGTTACTTGAGTTTGTCAAAAATTACCTATCTTTAGATCCATCCATTATCAAACCGTAGAAGTTGAACAAGTTATAATAATAATAACAACTTAGATGCTGTTAACCTAATTAGGCAAGAGAGTTGTAGTTGAAAATAACTACACACACAGAGAGAGAGAGAGAGAGAGATTTCTTAAATGCATACCTTGACTTTGTAGAGAGAGAGAGAGAGAGAGAGAGAGAGAGAGAGAGAGAGAGAGCTTGCATAAATGCATACATTGACTT
>NW_017979307.1:0-654 GCF_001876935.1 Asparagus officinalis | reverse complement strand
GAGTTTGCAAAGAGCCAAGAGTCTCAAATCTGAGAGTTCAGATTGAGTCTACTTCAACAATCCAAGCTTCTGCTTAAGAATATCCAGCCTATCCCCCCCTCCCCCCCGAATTCCAAACTGATCTCTTAGTTCCAATTTCGAATTGAGAACCAGCCACCCTGCAAAAGTCTCTGATTGAAGAGTCTTAAAAATGTCAAGCGCCTTTTCATGTTGCCAAATGTGACTTATAAATAGGCAAGGAAATGCATGGTCAATCACTTGACTTGTGAGATGTGACCGCTCAAGGTGAGGAGCACCATACCTTCCCTTATAGCTGTGGGATATGACTACTTAGGGGTGATGAGAGCCATACTCCATCACTTAGAACGTGGGACGTGGGCTTGCCCACTCCCACAAGCAAGCAGCTGCTTGCACCGTTCAGGAAAGGCTGGCGGGCTTGCAGGCGAGCTCGAGTGCTGTCTGAATGCTCGAACGAGCTTGTAGGCAAGCTTGGCGAATAGGCGGGGTCGGCTGGCGAACCCCTTAAGCATGTGAGCTGAATCCTATTGGAAAACTTAGTTTGTGCGGGCGAACTTCCTGCATGCGAGCTTGACTCGGGCGGACGAGCGAAGCATTCGGGCAAGCTTGACTCGTGCTGGCGAGTCAAGCAATCAG
>NW_017979306.1:0-654 GCF_001876935.1 Asparagus officinalis | reverse complement strand
TCACGACTCTTGATTTCATCAAAAATGGCTAAAATCATGGGTTATAGTCCAAAAAAATTTACAAATTTTAAAGTACACATAAAATATTATATATAGGATAGACAAGTTGTGATTTGGTCGGAGATGACAAATCAATGGTTATAGTCCATAGAAATTGGGGAATAGGATAGACAAGTTGTGATTTGGTCGGAGATGACAAATCAATGGTTATAGTCCATAGAAATTGGGGAATTTTAGGAGTACACATAAAATATTTGATGCGAGACAACAACTTGTGATTTGGTCAAAAGTGATGAAAATCATGGGCTATATAGTCCATAGAGCTTCAGAAACATCGGATTACGCATAAAATACTCTATGCAGGACAAAATCTTGTGATTAGGTAAAAACGGACACAATCATCGGTTATAGTCCTTAAAAATTAGGGAATTTTGGAGTATGCATAAAATACTCTACGTAGAAAATTTTAATTGAGAGCACACAAAATCATGAGTTATACGCCACGGAGATTTTGGAATTTTAGAATACGCATAAAATATACTATGTAGGAGAACAATTTAAGATTTAGTCTTAAAAAATCATACCATAGGTTATAATCCATGGTGATTCAAGAATTTTGGAGTACACATAAAATATTCAATGTAAGACAATAAT
>NW_017979305.1:0-654 GCF_001876935.1 Asparagus officinalis | reverse complement strand
AGGGTATGAGAATTACTTCACTGATTCTCTCCTTTATGGTAACGAATCTAACACGGAACCATCGATCCAGGGCACGGACAGCGGAGAAGAAGCTGATTCCGAGGCCGGATTTGATTACAATGGCGGTTTTGCTTTAAATGACATTGTACCCTTTGTAATCAATCTTGATGATGAACAATCGTCAGATGGCGGTTGTAACTGGCAACTTGCTGATATTGAAATAAATCATGATTTAGAGTACTTCTTGTCTCTTAATAATGCGATAAAAGGATTATATGATAACCCGGATTTATGTATGCCGCTCCGATCATCTTATGTAACGAAGAGAAGTCTCCAGCATTCTTTCGGAACAACCCGAATTATTCCTGCCAAGGTAGGGGGACAAAAAGAAGTGATTTATGGTAAAGGAGAAAATCTTCCGTTGCCAGATCATTTCCTAAGAGAAGACGAGGATGAAGACAAATCTGGTCTGCATTTATCTAAGTATAGTCCGGAAGCACGCATGCTCATGGAAAAACAAGGATATGATTTCACACTCGGAGAAGGTTTATACTTCGATCGAGGATCCCGTATCCCAGTCAAAGTAGCATACGTACCAAAAGGAAAACCCGATGACTATTACCGTCACAAGAGAGGCTTAGGCTATGTCTCATC
>NW_017979304.1:0-654 GCF_001876935.1 Asparagus officinalis | reverse complement strand
AAATTTATGGATTTCAAATCCCATGTGAAATCCATATCCATAAATTTTGGGATTTGAAACAAACACCCCTTAGAGGAATATCAGAAAAACCCAATCAAGAAATGAAATATACAAAATTACACAAAACAAACAAGAATTCCCTGCGCTCCAAGAAATCCCCGCTCACCCAAACTACACACGCAAAAACCCATCAACAAACCCCCTCTTCTACCTTTCTCTTCCCATAATTTCTATCAAACAAAAAAACTCAGAAAAAAATGGCGGACGCTTCTTCATCGTCTCTATCGCAATCCGACGCTCAGATAGAAGAAACCCTAGATCGCATGCTCACTCGCCTCGCCCTCGCCGACGACTCCAACCTCTCCTCCCTCCTCCCCAAGATCCTCCCTTACTCCATCTCCTCCCTCTCCTCTCCCTCCCAATCCATCCGCAAACTGGTAAAATCCCCCAAATTCTAGGGTTTCTCCAAAACCCTAACCCTAACCCCTTCCTACTTTCCGTTGCTAGGTTCTCGAGATTTTGAGTCATGTGAACAAGCGAGTCAAGCACCGGCCGGAGATCGGGCTGCCGTTCTCGGAGATATGAAGGGTTTACTGTGAGCTGTTGGTGGGTCTTGGGAAGCTGCCTCAATAGCATCAAGATATCATTTTGATG
>NW_017979303.1:0-654 GCF_001876935.1 Asparagus officinalis | reverse complement strand
ATTATTGTCTTACATTGAATATTTTATGTGTACTCCAAAATTCTTGAATCACCATGGATTATAACCTATAGTATGATTTTTTAAGACTAAATCTTAAATTGTTCTCCTACATAGTGTATTTTATGCGTATTCTAAAATTCCAAAATCTCCGTGGCGTATAACTCATGATTTTGTGTGCTCTCAATTAAAATTTTCTACGTAGAGTATTTTATGCATACTCCAAAATTCCCTAATTTTTAAGGACTATAACCGATGATTGTGTCCGTTTTTACCTAATCACAAGATTTTGTCCTGCATAGAGTATTTTATGCGTAATCCGATGTTTCTGAAGCTCTATGGACTATATAGCCCATGATTTTCATCACTTTTGACCAAATCACAAGTTGTTGTCTCGCATCAAATATTTTATGTGTACTCCTAAAATTCCCCAATTTCTATGGACTATAACCATTGATTTGTCATCTCCGACCAAATCACAACTTGTCTATCCTATTCCCCAATTTCTATGGACTATAACCATTGATTTGTCATCTCCGACCAAATCACAACTTGTCTATCCTGTATATAATATTTTATGTGTACTTCAAAATTTGTAAATTTTTTTGGACTATAACCCATGATTTTAGCCATTTTTGATGAAATCAAGAGTCGTGA
>NW_017979302.1:0-654 GCF_001876935.1 Asparagus officinalis | reverse complement strand
CTGTTGATACTTCCAGGCTTGAGACGGTGGTACTAATCGAATGTATCTTCGTGAAGGGTGCCAATGAATAACCGGACCATCAAGGCTTCATTGCCAGAGATCATACCCAAGTGAGACTTAAAGTAAATCAGATGCTGAGTGGGCGAGCCCTTCCCGTCAAACGGCGTGAAGTTTATCAGGTTAAACTTCACTAGATATGGAATTGATTCCCACTCCTTTGGATAAGGACATGGAATCCCGACCTTCTTCACCTCTCGAGTAGACATCAGGGTGTTGATTTTGTTCTCGAGGTCCTTCATCTTCTCATCCTTGTATGTATCATGCTTTGGACGATTTCTAAGAGGAAGAACACGATCACCCCCGACATTGTCATCTTTGGTGGGACCAACCCTAGCATCATTGTCTTCTGTGGGGCCACCCCCAACATTCTGGTCAATGGGAGGGTTATTAGCATTGAGATGTGCCTTGGCTAAACTCTTTGGCACTTTACGATTTTTCGGGACTTGTATTTTCTGTTGTTTTATGTATCTGGTTGTCCTATTGACTTGTACGCTTCGATAACTTACTTCCTGTGCTCGTTAGCTACTTTACGGCACTTGGAGCTGGTCGACAAGCGCACGGCCACTCGGATAATCCTTCTTTACTTTGATGATA
>NW_017979301.1:0-654 GCF_001876935.1 Asparagus officinalis | reverse complement strand
GGCATCCGGCTTGATGTCAAGGCGGTGCATTGCCACATTGGGGTCGAGTCCTGGCATATCTTCGTAGTTTCAGGCGAAGACATCAATGTATTCCTTGATCAGGGCAATTAATTCCTCCTTCTCATCTGGAGGAAGACTACCGCTGATAAATATGAGCTTTGGATTGGCCTCATCGCCCATATTAATTTGGACTACTTCATCTTCAGTTGGTGGTTCTCTCTGTTCGAACCTATCACCGTACTGCATGTTTAGGTGATGAACCCATGGGTCTTCCCACGTTGGCATTTGATCGTCATCCTCCAACGTAGATGGATCAGCTGTAGTCATGTTTGACATTAAGGTTTTTAACATTTCTCCCAAACTTGTGTCGGAATCCTCAGCTGAAGAATCTGGCAAGTACCCATCCTTAGCTTTGTTAGCAATTTGATCGATAATTTGCCAACTACATTCGTCATCTGATGAGACATAGCCTAAGCCTCTCTTGTGACGGTAATAGTCATCGGGTTTTCCTTTTGGTACGTATGCCGCTTTGACTGGAATACATGATCCTCGATCGAAGTATAAACCTTCTCCGAGTGTGAAATCGTATCCTTGTTTTTCCATGAGCATGCGTGCTTCCGGACTATACTTAGATAAATGCAGACCAGATTTGTC
>NW_017979300.1:0-654 GCF_001876935.1 Asparagus officinalis | reverse complement strand
ACAAGAAGGCCAACAATCTCCCCCTTTTTTATGATGACAAACAATTTACAAAAAGGATATATGCATGAAGGGAAATGAATATTCAAAGTATAATATATCATGCATATAAAAAGAAAGAATATACTCACAATATTTCTCCCCCTTTGATAACATCAAAAAGGGGACAAAAGAATTAAGAGAGCGAAAGCTCCCCCTACAAATAAGCATGGGTGAGTATAAAACAAGAAATATATAGGGATTGCTCCCCCTATCAAAATGCCATATAGAATATACGAAATGAAGATCATGGCAAAACATATGTGAGCAAGCATACATGAATATGCTAAGAATGTACTCACATACATGAGAACACATATAAAAATACCAATATGATAATAGTGTCTCATATCAAAGAACATAAAAATCATTTGTAAAGGTAGATTTATGAAAAAAAAAAATAGCATGAGAATCATGCAAAATGTTTTCAAATGAAAACAAATCAACCAAATAAAATCATAAATCACAAGTAAATCATACAAGAACATAAAACCAAATTATCATTGATTTTTAAAAATCAAGAGAGGCAACCATAACTAGCTCTTGAGTTAGTATCAACCCATATGAACATTTTAGCACCCGGTAAACAAGATTTGAGAATAAACACCCAATAATCCG
>NW_017979299.1:0-654 GCF_001876935.1 Asparagus officinalis | reverse complement strand
AAAGAGGGTTTTTTCTTCATTTTTTTCTTTTTTCTTCTTCTCTTTCTAGGGCCGGCCCCCCCCTTGTCCCATTTTCTTGATTTCTCTTCCCTCGAGCGTCCGATCTCTTTAAAAACTTGATATTCGTCTTAGATCTAGTACTCCTTTTGATCCTTGACTGAAAAATCCTTCGAAACTTCCATTTTTGGAATTTCTCTCAGGCCCCTCGAGCGTGTGGTTCGAGCACTTCCAAGATCTAATTTTTGTCGGATCCTCGAGCTTCCCCTCAGGTATATCTCCATAATCTTGATCTATTTCATGTTTGATCTAGTGTATGGAATCGCGGGATCGCATATAAGGGTTGAGGGAGTGATTTGATGCCTCAAGCTCGCCTTTTTTTTAGGGGATAAAAAAGTAATTTTTATTTCTAGATCTGACCTCTTGAATTCTTTTTTGTAGGCCATTATGTCGCGAGTATCGAAAGGTCGTTTTCCTGCTGCATCGGCTGATGGCGCGCTTCCCTCATATGCTGGTGAGCAATTTTTTGACCTTTTCGAAAATTTACAAATTAATCCTTTTTTTTCTGGATATTTGCAAATTGGTCCATTTTACCCCCCGTTGTTCTCCTTGGTGAGGCGATCGGGAAAAGCCTTGATTCTCCTTGGTGAGGATCGA
>NW_017979298.1:0-654 GCF_001876935.1 Asparagus officinalis | reverse complement strand
TCACCGAGGACTTCGACAGCTTTCTGGTGCCTTTACACGGAAGGAAAGTGATTTGCCGGGTCAGATTCCTACCCTTAAGACGGAGCTCTCGTACACTTACTTGATGGCTTGGTTCGTCCTTCACCGTTCCGATATGATGTCGGTACCGAGCGCCACAGATCATTCCGTTCCTTTACTACAGTTGCTTGAGAACGGCAAATGGGAGGGGCGCGGATTTTCTGACATCAGACAGCAGCTGCAGGTCCACAAGTGTTGGACATTTTCCACTTGCTTTCTGCAGTTCTCCGGCCGATACGGTGATTGTTTGATAGATGAGGAGAGGCCGAGAGAGTATCGAACTCACTTGGACATTGGCTACTTTAACTGGCTGGTGAACATTAGGCCAGGTTATCTGACTTTTCGAGTGAGGGATCAGTGCTTCATAGAGCCATATCTACCCTGCCGATTCGCTCGTCAGTTTGGCTACGATCAGCTTTACGTCGGGAATCCTCGTCAGCAGCTTCGGGCCCACGGCGGTTTGGTAGATGGTCTCCGTGTGTGGTTGTGGACCGTGACTGGCTGTACTGGTGTTAAATTCAGTCTCCTGAGTGCTGATCGGCAGTTGAACCTCACTTTCTTAAGCTGCAAGTGGTTGTTAGCAGCCAACAAGACTAT
>NW_017979297.1:0-654 GCF_001876935.1 Asparagus officinalis | reverse complement strand
TACACTCTTCCTCTCATCAGTTCTAGGACTGACTTGTCGAGGGAACCTAACAAGCTATTACAAATCACAACAAGACAAACTATTTTTTACGTGGTTCGACAAGTTACCTACGTCCACGGCGTAAGGAGGGGGAGATCTACTAGTAGAGAGAAAGAGAATACAAATAGGGTTTACAATCACACAAAGTCTCACAAATAAAACCCTTAAACAAACTCTCAAATCTCTCACAATTTTTCTCTCAAAAGGGATGCTGAAAACCCTCTCAAAGTCGGCACCAAGGACTGCTCAAAATCTCCTCTTGAAAGTCGACTCACCTCTGTTTTTTTTCTTCTACGTTTTTTTTTCTTTCCGCTTTCACCCGGAAACTCTAAAAAACTAAGGTTTATTTATAGGAGCTCATAGGTGTGGCCGCCACGCCCCCACGAGAAAACACGTCTCATGGGGAGGTGCTCGTGGGTGTGGCCCCTACGAGCAAAACACGTCCACAATTCTTCACCTCGGCGAAGTTTCTTTCAAAAACTGAGCTGACACCAAAGCATCCAAATGTCCCACTTGTTGTGTCCAGTACGCCATGAAGTTAATTCACGACAACGGACTCAATCCATAACAAGTCGGGAATCCGAACGAGAGTCCAAACAACCCCCCCCCCCACCA
>NW_017979296.1:0-655 GCF_001876935.1 Asparagus officinalis | reverse complement strand
TAATTCAATTCAGGAAAGACCGAGGGAAGAAGAAGAGTCAGATCTAAGTTTTGAGGAAATTTTCGGTGATGAGCTAAAAATATTAGGAGAAACAGATCGGGTTTGTCAAAATAAAGAAACTGTGTTGGACAATTGCTGTTTTGAACTGAATTTTGAAAAACTCTTTCTTGATGAACTAAGATTTTTGGAAAATAAACAACAACCAAATTTTTACACATCAACCATGAATCTTGGGGTTGAGAAAATTGTTAAAGAAAAATTGGTTGTTAGAGAACAAACATTCACAAATCAAGAATCTAAGTCCAATATGCATGACACCAATAATACCTACCTTTCAGCACATTGTTGATTATATCATGTTGAATTTATTTAAAATCCGTGGGAGAATTTTCAGCAATAAGGTAGGATTCAATGTAGAACATGAACTCTTCATGTTGAATATTTCATTCTACATTGTTTATTTTGTTTATTTCAGAATAATAAAAAGAATTTATTTTTGAGAGTTTCTTGTTCAGTTTTCAAAAAAAAAGGGAAAAAGAAAAAAAAAGAAGAAGAAAAAAAAAGAAAAAAAAGAGAAAAAAAGAATAAAAAAAGAATAAATTTTTGTTTTCATCCTCCTCAGACCAAAGGTAATTGCAGATTTTTATCAGCCGAT
>NW_017979295.1:0-655 GCF_001876935.1 Asparagus officinalis | reverse complement strand
ATCGCTCTATTGACGAGAGTCGATAAGTTGATTTTGTCAGAGGTGTTTGATATTAACGTGACAAGAGGAATATTGCGATCGGGGCAATTTTGAGGACCTATCGCTCTATTGACGAGAGTCGATAAGTTGATTTTGTCAGAGGTTTAGTGTTAACGTGTGACAAGAGAATGTTGCGATCGGAGCAACTTTGGAGCAACTTTGTGGACTTATCATCCTATTGACGAGGATTGATAAGTGGATTTTTGTCAGAGGTATATTGTTAACGTGACAGGAATGTGTTGCGATTGGAGCAACTTTGTGGACTTATCATCCTATTGACGAGGATTGATAAGTGAATTGTCAGAGGTATGGTGTTAACGTGACAAGAGAATCTGTTGCGATTGGAGCAACTTTATGGACTTATCATCCTATTGAAGAGGATTGATAAGTTGATTTTGTCAGAGGTATGATGTTAACGTGACAAGAGAATGTCGCGATTGGAGCAACTTTGTCGATTGTCAGAGGTTTGGTGTTAACGTGACAAGAAAATGTTGCGATCGGAGCAACTTTGTCGATTGTCAGAGGTTTGGTGTTAACGTGACAAGAAAATGTGTACTTGTGATTTGAACAAGATTTTGGGGACTAGCGTCTCGCTGGGGAGAATTGCTAAATGAGT
>NW_017979294.1:0-655 GCF_001876935.1 Asparagus officinalis | reverse complement strand
TATATTATATTATATTAATATGATATATTATATAATAATTGATGTAATAGATGAACAATATATTTATTATAGTATTTCAATAATATAATATTTACTTTAATATAAATGTAAGTGTTATAATATCTTTAGTTTATACAATATAATATTATTTATAATTTTATATTATTATTAAAATATAATACTATATTTTATGATAATTACTATAATTTAAATGGGATAATTGATGACATGGCTCCTTATTAAAATGTAATATTTATAATAACTGTAATATACTATTTCAATATTATTACTTAAAAATATTATTAATTAATATATTATGTCATGTTATATAAAATTATATATTATATCATAGTTTAATATATAGTAGGTTATTACTATTTTTATTGTAACAATAAAATATTATTTAATATTATAACTGCCACAATATTGACAATATATTTAAGACTTAATTAATATAAACAAATGTAATAGAAAATGATAAATTATTATATTATTTAAAATATTTTATATAATAGAATATATTATCATATTAAATTTTATTATAATATAATTAATATATTATTATATTAAATATATAAGCACTAAATTATGATGCAATATTTTATATTATAAAAATACTACAATTATATTTTTATTCTAACTAATAAGATATATA
>NW_017979293.1:0-655 GCF_001876935.1 Asparagus officinalis | reverse complement strand
TAACGTGGTATAAATTAGGTTTATAACGTGGTATAAATTAGAACTAACATAAATTAGATATAACGTGGTTTAAATTAGATATAACGTGTAATAAAATAGAGCTAACAAGCCATCACACACAACAGAATAGAACTAACACTCTACAGAATAGAACTAACACTCTACAGATTAGAACTAACACTTTACAGATTAGAACTAACACTCTACAGAACAGAACTAACACTGTGCAGTTTAGAACTAACACTCTACAGATTAGAACTAACACTGTGCAGATTAGAACTAACACTCTACAGAATAGAACTAACACTGTGCAGAATAGAACTAACACTCTACAGAACAGATCTAACATGTTATAATATATAACTAAAAGGGTGCAGATTGGAAGTAACACAACATTTGTAACAAACTGTTTGGTGGATAAGAAAAATTTAACAAGAAAAAACACGCAATGATGCCAGGTCTTCATTTGTTGCTGCCCTCGCTGGATCGGTTTGGGTCTAATAAACCCTTTTCGCTGTCACTCGCCTTCCTTTTCGAAGGTCCTGGCTTACTGCACTTTGAGGAAGGAGAACTAGATCCCGCTGATCTACTGTGGGAGACGACGGGGTTTAAAGGGAGAGGAACATTGCCGGTAGGGAGAGCCCTTGGAGAATTG
>NW_017979292.1:0-655 GCF_001876935.1 Asparagus officinalis | reverse complement strand
AAAGTTGTTAACTGAGATAGCAATGATATCAACAATGAAGAAAGCTATAATTTTTCCCGCGAACAATCTCTACTTAGGCTTCGGGATAAAATTCCCCAGAATCGAACTCTGGTGTCTTTTTCCACGAAAAAAGACTAAACCGGCGACGCGTGTTAGGCATCGGCATATCATTTCTTAGGATTCAGGATGAAATTCCCCATGCGTGTAAGGCATGGATTTTGGTGTTATTAATAACAACCTGCCGCAATATTGAATATGTGAACGAGTGTTCTTTTCAACGGTTAGGAACTAACCGGCAGCGCAGGTTAAGCGCAGACTTATCCTTGCTTAGGTTTCAGGATAGAATACCCCAGAATCAAACTCTAGTGTCTTTTTCTACGGAGAAAGACTAAACCGGCAGCGCGTGTTAGGCGCAGACTTATCCCTGCTTAGGATTCGGGATAAATTTCCTAGGATGAATCCTAGATTGATAAATTTTGGAAAAGATCAGTGCGGGAAAGGAAGAATTTTATATTCTATTTCCCGGTCTTTTTTGGGGTGAAGGCGAACCCGGAAAACAAGGAAGAATTTTATATTCTATTCCCTAATTCTGGAAAGGAAGAATTTTATATTCTATTTCCAGCGTAAAAGAAACTAGAAGTGGGATCTCCACTCC
>NW_017979291.1:0-655 GCF_001876935.1 Asparagus officinalis | reverse complement strand
TTAGTGTTAAAAATAATTTACAAAGTTACACAATTTTTAGAAGTCATTTCAGTATTTTTACAGATTTTTTAAAGAGTCAAAACTACTTTCAAAACCTGTATCTGTTGTGTCAGTTCGCGGTCAGCCGCCACGATCGATCGCGCCCTTGATTTTCCCTTAGTAGCTAGCAGAGACTTTCGTGGTCGACCGTGACGGTAGACCGTCAGTCTGAAAAATCCCACGGTCGATCGCCACGGTCGACCGTAAAAGTTTCTGGATTTTTTTCTCAGGCTCGAAAGTGGCTCGCGGTCGACCGCGAGAATTCTATGGTCGATCGCCGTTCACCCTAACGGACATTTTTGATACAGTTTTAGAAAATCATTTTTACGGGATTTTGGAGGATTTGGGTATGGGTTTTTGCAGCTGTTCTTTTTCCTATATAAACCCTTCTACCCCTCTTCTCCTAAGTGCTCTTGTCTATTGAAAAAATCATGTTGTCTTATTTTACTCTTTTCAAAAGAGCCTCAAACTTTCAAACATGCTTCTTTTTCTCTGTTTTGAAGTTCACATCCCAAGCTTCAGTGTGATCTTTCTCCTTGCCATAGGATTACTGTAAAGAGAGAGATTTTACACCATTTACTACTGTTGTGAGCTTGATCTTGTGGAGATCAACTGT
>NW_017979290.1:0-655 GCF_001876935.1 Asparagus officinalis | reverse complement strand
AATTTGGGAATGTCACCATACAGATTAGTATTCGGAAAAGCTTGTCACCTACCAGTAGAATTGGAACATTGAGCAATGTGGGCAATAAAACAGTTAAATTTTGACTCAGACTATGCAGGTAAGAACAGATTGCTCCAAATAAATGAGTTGGAAGAAATTCGGAATGATGCATACATAAACTCAAAAATTTACAAAGAGAAAACAAAAATCTTTCATGACAAATCAATTTTGCGAAAAAATTTCTCTCCAGGACAGAAAGTTTTATTGTACAATTCGAAATTGCATCTTTTTCCGGGAAAATTAAGATCAAGATGGACTGGTCCATTTTTTGTTAAACAAGTTTTTCTACATGGAGCTGTCGAGATAGAAAATCCTAAAAATGGTAATATTTTTAAAATAAATGGTCAACGTCTGAAACCATTTTTAGAATTTTCTACGCTCGGAGAGGAAGAGGTGTTGGTTCTTCATGAACCTCATTATCTATAAAAAAAAACTAATTTTCATTTTGTTTCTTAAAAAAAAATTCTTTTGTTTTTTTTAAAAAAAAACAATAAAAAAAACAAACAAATAAAAATAAAAATAATTATTTACAATTTTTCTCTTATTTGATTTCTTCATCCTCATACTAACAGTAATTGCAGATCCTTATCATCAT
>NW_017979289.1:0-655 GCF_001876935.1 Asparagus officinalis | reverse complement strand
CACTACCTTGCTGATCTAGAATTCTGGAGCTAAGGAATCTATCAGGTGAAAGTTACAGGTGAAAGACATAAGCCAGACTAACAATTTCACGTTACAGGTGAAAGTTACATATACTGTAAAAATCAAAAGAACTCTAAAGTCTTCAATACGTAACACCTTACCTTGTCATTAACATCGCAAAACTTCAACCTTTCAGTGAAAATCGAATCCCCATTACTAACTTTAAACTGGTGCGAACCAATCTACAATAAACACAAACAATACAGTCTCAAAGACACAACCTTGTAAAGTTTTAAAACCAAAAAAAAGTCAAAAAGTCACAGACCTGGACAACAGCAAAAACAAGCTCCCAAGGTTTAAACGGCCGCTCTGAAGGATCAAGCGGCCCAATCACTTTGTACCTGATATCAGCGGCCTTGTTCACTTTCTCCTCCTCAGATTTCCCACTCGCTCGAAATGTCTTCACCGATCCATTGCAGCTCTCATCGCCTTCATCATCATCTTCTTCTTCGTATTCTCCTTCTTCGTCCTCTTCGTCGTCGTCATCATCGTCTCCCGATGGATCCGAAGATCGAGAAGAGAAATGGCGATTTCGAGGAGGATCGATGGATTGATGTTTATAAAGTGGGAGGATGGAGTTGGAGTGAGGGTTTTT
>NW_017979288.1:0-2688 GCF_001876935.1 Asparagus officinalis | reverse complement strand
CTAAATAGACCACATATTTTTAAAATGTGACGTCTTGTGGTAGGGATTCTGGACATCTTGCTAAACTTTTTCGCTTTCGATGTGAAAAAGTTCATTCTTGCCACAAATGGCTCCCAAAACGGACAACCGCATCCTTTACTTTCAATGATGTCTCCCCATTTCACGGCCCTCTGCGAACTATTTTTCAATAACGAAACACCTGTCTATTCAATTCTGCCCAACATATTTCCCGTCGCACGCCCACCTTGCGTCAACGACCCAAATCATTTAACCCTCTTCCGCATACTGAGCACTATTTGCAATCGGAGCACGCGTGTCATGAACGCGTCATGACATCCTCTTGTTCCTCTGGACCGGTCCCTAAACCACATGCCGTGCCACCACTCAATGCTAACCAACGGATGGTTTCATAACCCTAGGCTTTTGGAATTACATAGAGATGCTAAAGGAAGATTACCAGCTTAATCCCTCACCGAGAAATCTTTTGGTTAGTCTCATTTCAAAGCGAATCCAATAAAACCAATAGGGGTAGCCAAAACAAAATTTGATTTTAAACCCAGAGATTATTAATTGGAAGTCCGAGTAAAAAAAGAAGGTATACATGAGCAAATAACTATATTAATCTTTTATAACTTGAACGGAGCTATATATCTATATTGAGAAAATGACAAATCACCTACCCACACTCAGTTCAACAAACTCTTCTAAATAGAGATAAAGACACAATATCTTACCTTTTCTTCGGCTAAATTCCTTCTGCTTTTCCCAATGATCATCTGTTTTCTTTGCAATGATGAAAGGTAAAATATACCTTCATGGACGAACAAACCATTTAAATTCGAATAATAACTCCCAGGATTATTGGGTGTTTATTCGCAAACATCATCGTTTACCCGCATGCTAGGACATGATATAACTGGGTTGAAACAAGCTTAAGAGGCTTGATCATATTCGTTGTACTCTCTCTTCGAAATGTCTTCTTGTCAAAGATCTCCTGCTTTTGCGACTTGTTGCTTTGACACTTCATCTATACTTTCCACTTATCATGATGGCACATTTGAATTATTAAAAGCTTCAGTCGGCTACTGGATCCATTCTAATTCCGTGCCTCTAGTAATGTATTCCAGTGTATAATGATCAAAACACACCAACAAACGAAAATTTTCCTTTATTGATCAACCACATTGTTTTTTTGAATATAAAACTTTGATTTATGATTTCTTTGTTGATTTTGTTTCATTTGAAAACATTACTAATGATTCTCAAACAATTCTAACAATCGCCTAACATCACTTATAAATCGTGAATCCCATACCATTCCTCACTATTTGATTTTATAAATCCTACTTCTTTTATAATGGTCTTTCTATATTTTTGATGTTACATGACGACAGCTATTTTCATATTGACATATTTACCTCAGCTGTGTTCTCATTAGCTTCATGGGTATGTGCAGTAAATTTTTAGGCAATATTCATGTAATTGCTTGCCAGCATATCGGTTTGCCAGATCGTTCATTGGGCAATATTATCTCTATATGGCTTTTTGATAAGGTGGGACGCAAATCCAATCATATATAATACTACCTCATCTTCTTTATACTCACCCTATGCTTATCTTGGATGAGGGGGAGCTTCGCTCTCATTAATGTCTTTTGTCCCCTTCTTTTGAATGCCTCTTGTCACAAGGGGAAGAACATCAAACTTGTAGCTATCACTAGTATATCTCCTTTCCTTGTTTTGATATATGCTGAATTATCAATCTTACTACTATTCATTTCTCTCATGGGCATATATCCTTTTTGTAAATTGTTTGTCCATTCCATCAAAAAAGGGGGAAAGATTGTCTGGCCTTCCTTACCGTTTTGATGATGATTTACAACAATTTACCATCTAATGGGTTGCTCGTTTGTCTAGGTGGTTTGGCAATCTCCGCGTAATGTTTTGGTAGACAAACAACCGTTGTTGGACGGGTTGGACTGGATTAAAGCCTACACATCCAATCATCAACAAAGCAGGAGGTTGGTCGGAAGTTGGCGGAATTGTGGAGTGAAGCAACGTACAATTCAAAGTTAAAGATCAAGTTCAAGCTTCATCCGCAAGTGTACCAAGTCAAGCTAAATTGGAGATCAAGATTACTTGGGTAATGTAGTTTTAGAGTTTATACTTGTGTGTAGATACTTTAAGCTCATATATTAATCACACACACGTATTTGTTGATTTTGTTGAAATATAGGTGTTTTTATAAAAATATTGTTTTATTTGTTTATAGACTTTAATATCATTTTATACATACTTTATTAAGTCTATATAATCATTGTGCAAAGTTTTAAAACATGGTTTAGCCTAAATGTCAAAATTCACATGTTTACATTTTCGTGTTTTGAACTATTTTTGCAAAATGATGATTTTTCACAAATGGGAAATGCAATTTGGAAAATTATTTTTGTAACATGTTCATTTACATGTTTATATACATTTCCCAAAGTTTCATAATTTTCAGAAGTCAAATGAATATTTTACAAATTGTTTAAATGTGTTTAAAACCCTGTTTTCTGGAATGTCAGTTTTCGGTCGACCGCACCGGTCGACCGGTAAATAGTTCATTTGCTCAGTAACTGACAGAGAGTTCGTCGGTCGACCGGTCCGGTCGACCGAGAGCTTTTTCGGTCGACTGGACCGGTCGACC
>NW_017979287.1:0-656 GCF_001876935.1 Asparagus officinalis | reverse complement strand
TAACACCTCAATGTCTCAAAATTTATAGAAACACCCTCAAAAGTTTAAATTACAGACAAGCACATTAAATTCTAAAATTTTAAAACTTATAAACAACACAGATGAATTCAAGATATTACCATGATACACTTAAAAATTTTGACATTTAAATTTAAAATTTTTAATTAACACCCTCAATATCTCAAAAATTATAGAAACACCTTCAAAAGTTCAAATTATAAAAAACCACCCTAAAATTCTAAAATTTGTAAATAAAATAAGATGAATTCAAGATATTACCCTTAGACACCTAAAAAATTAAAATTTGCCAAAATTAACCTCAAAATTTTTAAAAAACTCCTTCAAAATTTAAAAATCGTAAAAAAAAACTCTAAATTTTCAAAATTTTTAACTAGCACACATCAAATTCGTCGATTGGTAGACCACTGAAATTTAATATTTTTCAAAATTAATCTATAATTTTAATAATTACAAAAGACACACTTAAAATTTTAGAGTTACAAGAAATATACTAACATTTAAAAAATTACCACCAACACATAAAATATAGAATTTACAACTACCAAAATTAAAAGTAATTTTTTTTTAAAAATCTTTCAAAATTTTAAAAATTATAAATCACACCCTCAAAGTTCAAAACCACAAAAATGGGCTAA
>NW_017979286.1:0-656 GCF_001876935.1 Asparagus officinalis | reverse complement strand
TCTGGACATTTCTTTCTAGTTCAAGAAACATCACGGATTCGTAATACCATAATCCCCCAAAATATTAAACCGAAGAGTAGAAGAGAATATATAATGTTGGAAATTATATGATTATCTGATAAATAATATACCAAATGTTGACATGGCCCAGTTTACCATACAGGGGAATTTGTTCCTGCGAGGACAATACTCGAATTAGTATTGAACCATGCCAAATTTTGTCAAATATGGGAGGACCATGTAAAATTGATTGGTCATACTGATTCATGTTCAGAAAGGTTTTCTGTTGTAACATTTGTATATATCTTAGATACTAAATGCTGATATTATGACTTGTAGCAAAAAGAAATGATTTCACTGTATTTGCGTGCATCAGTCCAATATATGTTTTTCTCTAATTTCTGAAAGATATGTAAAGCTGGTATAATCTCGCCGATGAGAGAGGGAATTAAGAGAGAATGATTTTATCTCTCTATCATAAGTTCATCTCTACCGTAGTGCTCTCCTTCCATGTGTTATAATCCTCCCATACATTTTCATGATCCTGACTCAGCTTTCGGATACGCGCTACTCCATGCTTACGAAGATGCCATTGACAAAATCGATGATGACTTTTTAGAAAAACTATCTCAATAAGCAATTGCAGATACCCCCCC
>NW_017979285.1:0-656 GCF_001876935.1 Asparagus officinalis | reverse complement strand
CAACTTGAAAACCTATGCATGTAAACTCTGGCCCGTAATGGCCTTTAGCTTTTGCTTATTTTTGCTTCGTATGCACTGTTTTCTTTCTTCTTTGTCTGCACTGTTTGGCATTTGAGAACTTGGCTAGCTTTTGACTATTCTGTTTTGGACTTAGTCGTCTTAGGCTCTTGTTCTGCTCTCGGTTGCTTACAGCGTGGGATCGGGTTAACTCCGATTTTCGCGTTGTAGCTCTAATGTGATCAAGAAAGTAGCACTTGGCTTGCAGCAAAGAACAATCGTTCGCTTCTGCGGCTAACTGAAGAACCCAACTTCGACTCGCCTCCCAGTGAGTTGTTGCCTGGGGAACCGACAGACAGGTCGTCCGTCGAATTGCCTCCGATAATTGTCGTCATTTGGGAATTTGACAATTGATTGTGGTAGGAGCCATCGCGTGGTAGACTCTACCCATCAGTTATTCTAAAGGAATGTCAGAATATCTGGAATAGGTCAAATAGTTCAGGGACGTAGGAGTTGTGACTATTGATAGGAGTAATAGCACGTCGCGTGGTTAGGCTATTACTTAGGCTGTGCTATTCGTAAGAATAACAGCGCCAATCATCAGAGGTGATCATTAACTTGATGGGGTCTTGTCGCGATTGGAGCGACTGTGGGGACCT
>NW_017979284.1:0-656 GCF_001876935.1 Asparagus officinalis | reverse complement strand
GTCTTGAGGAATTAGAGATGTTGGATGAGAAACGCTTGGAGGCTCAACAACAAATCGAGTTTTATCAAGATAGAATTTCTCGGGCTTTCGATAAAAAAGTCCGACGACGAAACTTTAAAGAAGGAGATCTAGTCCTCGCTGTTCGAAGACCTATGATTCTCAACTCCAAGAAGAAAGGAAAATTCGAACCAAAATGGGAAGGACCGTTTGTGATAGAAACAGTCTACTCAAATGGTGCTTATCGCCTAATCACCCAAGATGGCAACAAATTAATGATGCCAATAAACGGGAAGTTCCTGAAAAAATATTATCCGTAATATATTCAGGATAACCTATGTAAAGCGGGAAGTTCCTAGAGAATCCTATATAGGATATTTCAGGATAACCCGAGATCAGTTCACTGTTTTAAATGAGAAGCTGGTCATTTGAATAATTCATTGTTCTTTTACAACTCTTGTTGAGACAAGATTCAAATTTGTAAACAATTAATCTTTCCTCACAAAATCTTTCATTGATCGAATCGATTGACAAAAAGTACACCAAAATACGTCGTGAATTAAAATCATTTAAACTTTCACCTTTCGCTGGGTCAAACCTTTAAACAGTTAGGACCAGAGCCAAAATCCCCTCTCGATTCCTTCAATGAACGAGAGGTC
>NW_017979283.1:0-657 GCF_001876935.1 Asparagus officinalis | reverse complement strand
AGTGTGAGGTTTGTTCTCCCAAGCAATGTGGGACTAAAACCCACTACAATACACTATTATCAACACTCCCTCTTCTTAAATCCCTTTCTTTATCTCCCCTCAAAACACTATTTGAGAGCTGGAGATCAAAAGTAAAAATCGCTACTGCGACTTCAAAGGGGACCGAAAGGGGGAACGCTGCTGCGTTAAGGGATCCGCCGCCAGAGAAAAAATCGGGGAGGAGGAGCAAAACCAAAACCCTAGGGCATCGAGTTTCTTTTATAGGAGAATCGATGACAGGCTGGCGACAGCCTGTCGCCAGCGGTTGATCGGACGCGAGTGTGGGAGGTCAGGACGCCGAGGTCGGTGCCAAAAACGCGATGGTCACGTTCGTCGAGAGCTCGCCTGCGTCATCCTGGAGCTCGTCGGAGCTCCTCCGCCGTCGGAGGTTGGTATCCACCCCCAACCTAACAATTCTTTCTATGTATGCCCTTTATTTATTTGTTATTCGTTTATTTGATGAACTCTTACAAGAAATTAACTGACAAGTCGTCGTAACGTTCGGTTTCCTTTTGATTTACCTGGTTGTGCTTAAGGTCGTGGGATTAGCTTCGACCAGCCCGGTCCCGGCCTTTAAAGCACCTTATTTGACCCAAAATTTGAAGTGCCTAGTATTTC
>NW_017979282.1:0-10491 GCF_001876935.1 Asparagus officinalis | reverse complement strand
GTACCAAGCGTCGGAGGTGCTCTCTGGGTTCGAGAGGCAGTTGAGGCGGTGGAGGAGGCGGAGGAGGAGAATTAGCTTTAAAATGTGATCAATTCTTTCGTTAGGAATTTGTATCTAAATCACGATTGAACTTTCAGGAGTAATTTTGACTTGAGAATTTCATCCTAAGCCTTATTCGACGAATTTATTGCTGCATTGACCAACATTGTCCTTCATTGTAATGCGTTGACTAATGTTGACTTTCATTGTAATACGTCATCTTGCATTAATACAGTTTATATTTGTATGTTTACTGGAGTCTACACACTTTAAGCTCGACCGGCGTTGTAACGCATGGCAGGCCCAAGTGTAGAGGTTACACGACCAACCGTTGATACTGGTTCATCTGTAGGTACAGATCTTGCCCTTACATCCCGCTAGTTATTTACTTAACCATAGGGGAGTTTTGGTTGTAGGACCAGCTATTGGAGCTGATACGACTACCATTGCAAATGCTTTAAAGGTTCCTCATGGAGGCTTCGGCTAGAATTGATGTTGTCCCGGGTCCGTCAATGTCGATCGAGAATAACCTATTATATGAAGCATGGGTGCGTCATGATGTAATTTACTCATAAGTCTTTAGGTTTATTTGACAACCTCAGTGATCAACGGTATATATGATAACATTTACCTTCGTTATCACGCGTGGACCTATTGAGTAGCGCTAGCATGCAAAATAGGTTTAAGTCCGTTCGCACCCGTAACAGTTATAACATCAAGCATGGGAGAACTGTGATTTGTGCTAACAGAATGAACTATTTGCTTCTTAAGCTTAGATGTAACGGATATTTAAATACGTAGACTTTGATCATTTTGTCGGTGGAGAATAGAGGCTACCCGAAATGCCGTCCCTCAATGGGGCATGTTAGGGCTGTTGACCTCTCTCATAGACTTTTATAGCTAAACCCTCATCCATTCAATTTCAGATTTAATATGTACTTTAACCGATGTCCAGTTTTTTGAGTTTGATCGGGCCTTGCAATGTGGAATTATCTAACCTTATTTTACATGTGACGTCTGTTGCTATGAGAATGAATATCTCTTACTTCCATCATTCAGCGGGAATGTTATGATAATTGGAAAAATACATAGGTTTTATATCTTTTTGAGGTGGAAAGACTGAGGACCCGGCAACATGTGTTGAGCACTCGCATGGATCTCATACTTAGAGGTCGAGATAAAGTCTCTCATTGCCTCATGCGCTGCAAGGCAGTGGATCCATTATGCGCGTTATAATAACGGCCTGCCACAGATGCTCAATACATGGCTTTTGACCTTTTCACGGATAAAAGACTAACCAGCAACGCGCGTGTTTTGTAAGTGCGAAATAGACTATTAATAATTCAAGGATGGGAGATAACGTCTCCTAGACGTGAATGCTAGTTTTTCCTTTTTTCATTGGGAAAGGTACTGTAACGGCGTGGTTGCTTTAGATTTTGACTTTATCTTCTTTGGATTTAAGAAAAATTTTTCCCGGTCGTTGCATGTAAGACAAACGAAATTTTTAAAAGCATCTAAATTATAACGGAACAATAGAACATGAATTAGATAAGCAACCTAAACAGGGCTTCATCCAAAACTTCTGCGCACCTAATTTTCAGTAGCAGTGGCCACAATTTCGAAAAACTTAATGTCCGATGTGTGGGGCCCACGACAACACTGTTAGGATGACAACAAACTTCAGGCATTGAACTACTCCACATATGTATTTACCCAAACACAAATAATAGACATCACTCACTGAACATTCGCAAAAAATAAGCAGCATGCCCCATAAGTCAAAAAAGCCGGTACGTGTCGACCTAACTTGCTAGCTCCTATACATACTAAATTCAAACAAGGTAGGCAATCATTGCAATACCAATCTGCAGAAATTAGCGCATCTCCATAAAAAATGAATAACTGGAAAAAAAAAACAAAAAAAAAAAAAAAAAAAAAAAAAAAAAAAAAAAAAAAAAACAAAAAAAAAAAAAAATAGTGCCCACGTAGTGAACAAACTCGGACTGAAAAAACTACAAATCAAAACTGTCATGTCAAGGCCCACCCCACCAATACACAAACAAAAAAAAAAAACAAAAATATATTATCACAAAAAAAATAAAGCTCCCAATAAAAAAAAAAAAAAAAACACAAAAAAAAAAAAAAAAGAAAAACATAAAAAATAAAAAAAAGAAAAACATTAATAAAAATAACAAAAAAACAAAAAAAAAAAAAAACCGCACAAAACCAAATGAGCTAGAGACAAATCCGTCCAAAACTATACATACGAAATAATAACACAACATACAGCAACCCACAGAAAATGAAAAATAACACCAAACACATCATTCATCATATTAAACGAACCAAAAAGGCAAGAATGACAATCATAACAAAAAATCAAACATCTCTTCATGCAATTGCCCTCCTTAAAGCAGCGGACACGGTGAGACCAGGATCATACACGATTCTCGCCATGTTGCAATTTCTGCAACCGATCTTCTCCATTCACCACCTCTCACAGCAAATTGCGCACAGATGTGCAAAATAAAAACCAAAAATCATATTGCAAATTTGGTTTCCCCTTTATCGAAATCTCGGGTTTCTCTAAGCCCGATCAGTTTGACCGAGGGGTGTTAACATACAAAGAAGATAAATTAGGGCATACTGCTCATTTACTTCTTTTTGTATTTTTATCTCATCAGATTGGATTGCAGAACCCTCTCACTCTATATTGCTGATATTTAAGTTAAGCAGTTCAGATACAAATGACATAATAATCAAAAAAAAATACCGCTCTCAAAAAGTCTCCTTACTTTCAAAGATATCTATTGATTAACATCCTAGCCCAACACCTATGTCTTTAACTAGAAGCAAAATTTTATTAAGATTAAATATTCAAATAAAAATTAATGTAAATGAATCAGTTATACTTAACCTCGCTCACTAAAAAATACTATTGGTCGTTGAATTGTAAATTTTTAAGTAGTATTTTCAGTTTTCAGTAAAAAAACTAACTTATGTGTGGGTTGATTGCAATAAAAACTCATTTTAAAGGTCGTTTATATTTAAATTGAAGATGAAAGATATTTCTGTATAATTACCCTACTGAAAAATGTTGTATCAGTCCTGCTAGTAATTGATGGAAAATTTAAAATAGTATATGCTAGCATTGAATAAAACCACTATTTTAAACCCAAATGATTGGTTGCTTCATTATCTTAATCCTGAGAAACCAAATGATATATACATTGCCATTTGGCTTCTAACCAAACAAGCTTTATATATGTATGTACTCGAATGGATTGGTTTGGTTTTTTTGGTTTATATATATATATATATATATATATATCTATATATATATATATATATATATATATATATTATATTATATATATATATATATTAGAGGAGAGTAAAATCCTATCAACTTAAGTGGACGTCCACTAAGTTTCTTATCCATTTTGATGATTACTTGATGGCTACATTTATAGATGATCCACTTCCGTTAAACTTGATCTACATATTTCTAAAACCCGCAACAGCATCAAAATTTGGGGTGAACCTGTTTGTGGTTGTTGACCCTTCATCACTTGCGTATCAATTTAAACGGATTTCGAATGAATAGAACTTTTTACATTGGCTCGACGGAAGGTGTCAAACAACGAACGGGTTCACCCGCAAATTTGTGTGTTAGGTTTTAGAATTATTGCTAGATCAACGTTTAACGGGAAGCGGTCATCTAATAATGTAGCTCAATCAAGTAACATCATGGATAAGAAATTTAGTGGACGTCCACTTAAGTTGATTAGCGAGCTTTTACTCTATTATATATATATATATATATAATATATATATATAAATATATATATATATATATATAATTATATATATAGTTGTTCTTTTTATTAATTACAAAATGAATGGTTTGTATGGGGGACATGTTGCTTTTTTTGGAGGTGTAACACTAATAGAGAAGCACAAATTTGTTTTGTGGCAATAAAGAAGGATTTAAATCATTTCTCTATCCTTTTATATAGTTTAGGTGTTCTTTCCACACATAAAATTAGAAGGCTCTATATTTTCTTACTTAGATGTCTTTTCAGTTGATCATTCTATCTATTTAGGCATTTTAGAGCAGCTTCTCATTTTAATTTGATTAGCCAATCTTAAACATTAAACCATTAATCTATTCTTCAATAGATATAAGCGTCGTCGTGTGTAACACTAACATATATCCACTCTATAAAAATTGACGTAAATTACACTCTTAACCCATAATAATTGGGCATTTGACATTACACTCGAGGCATTTGACATAAACCTATTTATATCTTTCAAACTCTTACTAAACTTCCCAAAACTCTTTTGGCAAAGAAGCCTTCCAAATTAATTGTTGTTGCTAATGTGTGATTAAATAGCAAAAAAAACCTCCATTAAATTTCTAGAGAAAATAAACATTAAGTTTTAGTTTGTCACTTAACTTCTAATAACTGCTTTTAATAAAAACTATAATAATAGTTGTGTATTATTTTCAACGGTTCTATATGTATTTTTAACTTTTTAGAAGGTGTTTCTAATTTTTTAGATTTGAAAGGAAATGTTTGTTTATTTTGTTTTTTGCATGGAGCTATTTTGCTAATGATTCAAAAAATTTTGGATAGTTTCCTTGAATTTTTTGCAATTGTTTTAGGGTCTTTTCGTAGCGCCTTGTTAAAAAATGGTTTATAGGTCTCAAACACAGCAAACTCAAGCATAGAGAGAAGACAAAGAACGTCATCATCTTAGTTAGAAAAGATATTCCAATGTATAAAAAGAAGCAAAGGAGGAGGCGCAAAAAGTCATACAAAAAAGACTTTAGACGGCTGCTCTCAGTTTGGTAAAAACAATCTCCACTATCTCGCAAGGTGGCGATACAACATTCCCATAACTTTCTATATTTTGTGATTATTTGTGGCGATCCATTGGCCCCTCCATAACTACTTTTGGATCGCTCATAACGTTAATGGGCAATTACATCTTTGGAAATTACACTCATTACCCACAAAAAAGTGCAGCGCTATTAACGCTCTTTAAAGTATTGTGGACGACAGTTACAAAGCCAATGCGACACTTATTCTCCTTAGTTCGAGACAGTGGAAACTGTCTTGGCACAAGGACGATAGTAACCACAAGTGTTTTGATTCCCAATCGACAGGTTATGGCCCCCCAAATGGACTACAAAGAATAGCCTCTTGCGCACAACTTGTGCACAGCCGAAGGAATGCATAATTGGCAAGCAGATAGATCGAGAAACATAAGCTGACATTTGGCGAACTTTGATGGATGCCAAAAGAGAGTCCCTCATGCCACTTTCAAGCATTCTTAAGAGTCTTTCGGCTGTTTCTTGAGTTCAAGCTTAGACCTTGTTCTTGAGAAGAGTACTTATCTTACTTTGATAAGGATTACTTTAATTCTGTCTTGTTTCCCCGTCGAGACCATTTAACTTCAGCTCTTTCTCATATGCCGGACTTTTGGAAAGATAGTTGCGTGGTCGGTCCTAGATAACGCGGATCACCGGCCACAGGCAAAGATCCCACGCAAGCAGAAGCTACTATATAGGAGTTTTTTGTGTGTGTTTCTAGGGAGCATAAGTTTTGTTTTCTTTTGTAAAGAGAAAGAGTTATACACGCTGTAAAGCTCATTCATTTATTTTTTGTTGAACGATTTTTAATCGAAAACAACAAAGAAATTTATTCCCGAGGCCAAACGGCTATTACATAATTTTTTAGATATTTTAGAGGTCTTTTTGCATTTAGATTTTTCATGGGGTTCATTTTATAATTTTTCTATACCTTATTGGCTATAATTTATTAGTTTGTAGAGTTTCTAGGGTAGGCTTGGTCTATAATTTTTTTACAATTTATTCGGGTGTTTTATGATTTTTATTAGATTTTTTTTTCAAGGGTTTCTTTGTAACTTTCAGAATAAAAGTGATTTGTGTTATTTTCATTTATAATTAGGGGTTGGTTTGTGTCGTGTTTTATTTATTTAGAGGGCTTTGTGTATTTTTGTAGTTATTATAAAATTTTGCTATAAGTTTATTGGGTTATTGGCAAATAGCCGAAATGATTCTGTGCGGTACAATGCTAGCCTGAGGGGATAATGTCTCATTAGTGTAAGAACAATTGCTAAAAAATTAAAAATATTTTGGTGTCAGCCACTAGCTTTTCT
The DNA here is from genome assembly GCF_001876935.1 of Asparagus officinalis. NCBI lineage: Eukaryota > Viridiplantae > Streptophyta > Magnoliopsida > Asparagales > Asparagaceae > Asparagus > Asparagus officinalis. The sequence continues at coordinate 4,260 of NW_017979282.1, read as the reverse complement.
AAAATTAAACTTATAAAGATTTCAAAAGCAAAACTTTGTGGGCTTGGTGCCCAAATGACTAAAACTTAAGGTTACTAAAATTTATCTTTTTAAAGAAATTAAAGGCAGATTCCATTTCCAATGCTGTAAATTTTTTGAAATGCAAGGTAATGTAAACAAGTAGTTTTTCCTTTATATATAAAAGAGAAGAGAATTAAAAATATGATTATTGATTTATTTTTATTATGAATAATTAAAGGAACTAAAAAAATATAACTTCTAGATTTTTTATAATATAGCATCATTATGATTAGATTTAGGATTACCAAAGTATATTGTATTTGATAATTAAAAATTTTCTTTTTCTGGGATAGTATTAATTTAATGAGGATTCTAATTATGGATTAGAAGAATATACCCATTATATAAGAATTATGCATTTAATATTAAAAACACCTATAACACATGGGTATTGTTTTGTAGACTTTAGGCAAATATTTTGTTTCGTATTAAGGATACCACTAATTTCTTCATTATATATAAAGGAGGGTTGTAGGCCCCTGGCTCTAAAAGTTACTACAGATAGTTTAACCCCTATCAAGCACTAATAATGTAAGTTACAATGTCAACAACTTCCAAATGCTACAATTTGGAAGAGACTTTCGCGACAATCAACGAAGGTTATAATTCAACAACCTTTACAAACAACCGATGGAAGTTTTGATTCGACAGCCTTCACAATCATCAACAGGAGCTACAACTGATGACTCTTGCATTTCAAGGAGCCAAAGAGAAGATTACAACTCGACAATATTCTCAACACTCTAAAGAAAGACGGTCTCTTCAACTCAAGATGCATGTTTGCATCAAAAGTTATTTTCATTGCTGAATCCATTATACGTTTATCGATTACTGATTCAAGTAAAATTAGTCTTTTTATAAGATTTTTTTACACAATGAAAATAAAAAAAATAAAACTCTCTAGAAACACACGTAGAGGACATTTATCACCCGCTGCTTGCGTGGTATTTTTACATGTGCTGGGGTTTATCTGTGGACCAACATGGATCAGATCCTGTTGATCAGAATAAAAGATCAATACTCTTGCTTCATAAAAAAAATAATCGCAGAAATAAATAATCTCAACAAAGTGAGATTACTACTCTTCTTGAGATCAAAACAAAGTGTGATCTTAAGGAATGGTGGAACAGGCTTCAGATCTCTCGAACTCTTCCTCTTTATGCTGAAGAACTCGGCAAGAACTCGCTAGCCTCTGAAATTCATGGGTTAACTCTCTAATTTGACAGCACCTCGCCCTTTGTGAGAATTTTAGATCCCCCTGTATAAGGGCCTCGGCTGTATTTACAGGCTTCGCATGTAGCGTTTTAGGATAAACATTGATGATTTTGATGTTTCCTAGTTAATACCCACTAATCTTGTTTAGAGATAGTCTCAAGGGCCTGTTAGAGAGGCCTCTGAATGAAAATCCTGAGCAGAAAACTATTCGAAAACGGCGTTTTCGGGAACTCTGCCAGGTGCGAGTCACTTCAAGGTGACGCCGCCATGTGTGCCGAGTCACCTTGAGAGTGACCAGCACGGATTTTGGCTTTATTTCTCTCGTTCTGCACCTCGGAATGAGGTATTCAATGATGTGTTGGAAATATGCAAGAGACCTACAACTTTTTAACTTACAATAGGGCAGAGTGAGAGTGGCTCTTCATGAGATGCTAGAGGTTTCTAGACTTTCTAATGCGCGATCATCCATAGTCAGGAGCAATTTTCCTCAGAACCGACAGAAGGTAACTAGAGAAACCTCCCCGATTTTTACGACATGTTTTGAGATCTTACGCTGTCATATCAGACAACTTTAGACCGACGTAGGCCTCCTACCGAGGAAAGGAAATCCCTATGTATAAGCTCTGAAACATTCGGCCGACTACTTGTCAAGACCGCGAGAGTAGTTCTGTGTAAGCAGTTTGCCGAGTTGGCCTCAATCTAACTGCCACAGAGATTAATCACCTGATTGAAAAGATAGCCACGTCAATCATATACTACTTCTCTACTGAGGGCAAGTTTTCCAGCCGAGGCGACCAAGCTTCCGTACATTCTTTGGCATGATAGAAGCAGATTGGACCTATGACTCTTTTTATGCGAGCATATTCTCACCATTGCTGAAGAAGCTGCGTCGCACCATATTTAGTTCTCAACGCATGCTGATAGGAGGTTCTTTTCCGCGCGTTCAGTTAACCTTGCGAAAGCGACCTTTTCCTTGCCTTCCGGCGATGGTCGTCCAATATACACTGCCGATTATTCGGGTATCTTGTCACTGGTTACACAGGTGGCGGCGCAAGCCGTCGACTGAGATTCCTCCATCCAACGGTCGATCTTCCCATATACCTATATATGATGATGTGACTGTTCCTCTATCGCTTAAGGTAATTCTTTAGTGCGCAGCCATCACAGACTCCTTTATTCCCCTTCCTGCCCCAGTTGATTAGAGGATTAGAGCAAATGGGGTTAGCGATGAACTTCCTTGAGGCGAAGGTAAGCAGGCTTCACATTACAACAAATGCTTGGAATTCTTCAAGTGCTTTTGTCGTTTCTCCGGGCATTATAACGAACTGCTGCATTGATGAAGCACGACGCGTAAGAAACAGGTCAAGAACTTTCTCTTGATGTGGGTTACTTTCGGTGGTGGTGAATATTTCGGCCTGGATTATCTCATCCTTCGAGGAAGGATATTGCTCACATAAGGAGCCTTACCTACCATGTCGCCGTTCGTCCGCCAGCTTTGGTTCATGAACCACTGTGATATGCGGGAATCCGAAACGAGCGATTCGAGGACCCAAGGACGGTCTTATAGATGGTGCCCCCGAGGCATGCCTCTGGAGCGTGATAGCGTTGCAGCATGTGCTATTTTTCACTCTCCATCGAGACGGGCGTAAGACACAACTTACCTTCCTCAGCTGCAAATGGCTCTTGCTTGTTGAATAAATCCATAAGGCTGAAGCACATTACAGAGTTTAGTGCCGAAGAAGAAGTTCTCGGGCCGCCCACCAAGTCCGCCCCCGTGATAATGAGCTTTGAGAAGCCGGGGAAGAAGCCTGCTAGACCTTCTGGCCCACAGCGCACAAACAGATAGTGGAGTGATTGATTGCGGCGAGGCCTCCTTTCTTTAGATGACGAGGCAGGAGATCTCCGGAGGAAGATGCCAATGATTCGGCGCGGAGGGTGTGAGATTGGCGCCGTATTGCAGGAGGCTATCGAAGCAGGCTTTGTCTGACTCCTTCCTTTTCCTTAGATTAATTATAACCTCGGTGTCCATATTTGCGATCGTCTGTTTGCTTTTGTTAAAAGACTTTCACACGACTTTCCAAAGAAGAGTCGCCAGGAAGGAGCGCTTTTATTTACTTTCGCTAACAAAATGACTGTTAACTTCCAGCGGGAGGCTGGCCTGAAGAAGATAGCACCTCGTCTATCGCCACAAGATCCGATCTGCTACTGAGCTTCTTTACAGCGTCAAGTCACTCATCAGCGTATCAAGAGGACATGCCACCACACAGACATATGTTCATCCGCCATGCCCTTGAGACAGAGTCATTTTGATGAAGTACCATACTGCAGAGAAGCGCAACTTCTTCCCGTTAGTACCTTAAATATTTTACCTATGAAATCTTTGCGCGTTCTAACCATTTTTGCATTCTCAAACGGCCTGTGCCCGAAGAACGGCAAACCTTCCGTAGGATCCTCTCTTATCCTGAGTGTACTCAGTTTGAAAGGGTTCGGCGCTTCATGTAGCAGATGCCTGAGGGGCTATTATGAACGAGCATGTACAGTCCGATAGGCTAGCCGAGGGTGCCTGATGTTAGCAAGCTTTATACCAGCTATGCCCAGGCTATCTCCAGCCCAGCATATAAATATCGGTAATACACCCATTCAAGTTGTGTCGGGGTTACATAAGCAGCAACTTGAACAGGGATTCCAAATCTCTTAATCGGCTGTTATCGACCACTCCTACTATCTGACATGAAATCTACTGTTTCATGTTCTTTTAGCAGAAGATGAAGGAACACCGGCGCTGGACAATACGAGTTACCAAGACTGCGGAAAGTTTCACCTGTCACGCCACAGCAGGGTGCAGTTCCGATCTTCTAACTCTTTTCTGAATTTTACGCTTTCCTCCCTTCTGCCTAACTCTACTCTTTCATAGATATGATTATAGGAGGGTTTAGCCTAGTAGGAATGAAACCTTCATGACACTGCACATCCTGAGAGTTTAGC
>NW_017979281.1:0-657 GCF_001876935.1 Asparagus officinalis | reverse complement strand
CGACTACCGTTTGAGTCGGGCTAGCATGCGAATTGTCAAAATCCGTTCCGCATGTAACGTTGTGCTAAGGGAATGAACTCCCTTGGACTTCGTGCTATGATATCGAATACATAGACTTTGCCATTGTTACGGGAATAGGCTACCCGGCGGCACGTGTTAGGTGTCGACTTTAGGATTTTTTGGCTAACCCCCAGCCTTCAACAGGTTTGATTAGCCTTTACCGACTACCGTTTGAGTCGGGCTAGCATGCGAATTGTCGAAATCCGTTCCGCATGTAACGTTGTGCTAAGGGAATGAACTCCCTTAGACTTCGTGCTATGATATCGAATACATAGACTTCGCCATTGTCACGGGAATAGGCTACCCGGCAACACGTGTTAGGTGTTGACTTTATCCCTACTTAGGTTTCGGGATAGAATACCCCAGAATCAAACTCTGGTGTCTTTTTCTTCAGAGAAAGACTAAACCAGCGACGCGTGTTAGGTGTCGGCATATCCTTTCTTAGGATTCAGAATGACATTCCCCATGCGTGTAAAGCATGGAGTTTGGTGTTATTAATAACGACCTGCCACAATGTTGAATATGTGAACGGGTGTTCTTTTTTAATGGTTAAGAACTAACCGGCAGCGCATGTTAAGCGCAGACTTATCCTTGCTT
>NW_017979280.1:0-657 GCF_001876935.1 Asparagus officinalis | reverse complement strand
GTGCCGTTGTCCCGCCGTTGACTCGCGGTTGATTCGTCGTCCGGATTCGGATTTGAGTGATTCCAGGTGTGTTGGATGCACGACGAAGAGTTTGACCCGCTCTGGTGATTGAATTATCTGTAGAGTGGTCGAGGCATGAAGGGCGTTGTCCTTTTTTGTGAACAGTGCCGGGCTTCCCGATTGGTCCGGGTCTTCGTGATTCCGAAGTCCTATCCGCTCATGTAACTCGTCGATTCACTTCAGTCGTTCGTCGACGTCGATTAGGCTCATGTGGATTGGATGGTGACGTTCATCGTCGCTCGTTAACACTGAACCGGTTGTGGAGAACTATAGGCAATTTTTGATGCCTACAGATACCCCCTCCAAAGTGTTCCTGACTCGTTTCTTTTATAGAAGAGGCTGGAATACTTTGGATGTGATTGATCTGGCCTTCAGTCGGCGTAGTTAGCTTCAACTCTTGACCCTTTCGATTTTCGGTCTATTCGATGCTTTGACGAATAGCCGAAGTTCTTCTGGCGCTGCGTTTATCGTTTGGCCGTCGTCGGAGTCTCAAGTCTGCAGCTGATGAATTGAGTTTGGCTCGTGTCATTGACTTTGAACTACCTCGGCCACATTGTGCTGGCTTAGGGTTTCGGATTCCCGTGTGTTGGCTTTTTG
>NW_017979279.1:0-657 GCF_001876935.1 Asparagus officinalis | reverse complement strand
TTTGTCGACGTCGATTAGGCTCATGTGGATTGGATGGTGACGTTCATCGTCGCTCGTTAATACTGAACCAGTTGTGGAGAACTATAGGCAATTTTTGATGCCTACAGAGAGAGGGGGAGGATTTTTGGAGAGCTTGGCGAAGCCCTGCTGCAGTGAAGAGTGCCCGTGTGCTTCAACAAGAGGAGGAGAGGTCTTGATCAGAGCCTTCATCACCCGTCCGAGCCTTAGTATTAGCCTTTAGCGTTAATACTAAGAAGAGCTATTACCTCGCTTTAGCCGAGGTATACGCTTATAGCTTCTAGATCTCACGCAGATCGACGAAGTTCTGCTTCTATATCCCTCCGCGGATAGACGAAGCTCTGCCCGATTTTCTCGGAACAGATCTGATTGCCCCGGTGGTCCACGGATATCAACGTCCCCGTCACAGGCCAAAGACCCACGCAAGCAAGAGATGACAAACAGCTCTTGCGTTTGTTTGAAAGGAGTTGCATTTCTTTTGTTTTCATTGTTTAGAGGTCTTATAAAAAGACTATCTTTTTATTTCATTGTAACGATCAAAGTTGTAATGAATGCAGCAATAAATACAGAAACTTTTTCCGCAAACAAGCTGGCGACCACAGTGGGAGCCAACGGCATCGCTACCGACGCCGTCGTGAC
>NW_017979278.1:0-657 GCF_001876935.1 Asparagus officinalis | reverse complement strand
GTGGTCGTTTGAACCGGTACGTGTTCATTGGCCGCCAAAAGCCACCGGCACTGTAGAAAAGTCAGCTCCAACTTGCGCTCGACGCCCGGAAGGTTAAACTTAGTACCAGTACAACCAGTGATGTTCCAAAACCATGCTCGAGCCCCATCCACTAAGCCTCCACGGGCCCGGAGCTGTTGGTTCGGGTTCCTGACAAAAATCTGATCGTAACCAAACTGATGAGCGAACCGGCATGGCAAGTAGGGTTCTATGTAACAATGGTTCTGAACGCGGAAGATCACATAGCCCAACCGAATATTAACCAACCAATCGAAGTAGCCAGAATCAAGGGAAGTCCGACCCGTACCCGGCTTCTCTACATCCATCAATGAGTCACCGTACTGACCTGAAAATCGTGGGAAGCAAGTAGGGAAGACCCAGCATTTGTGATTCTGAAATTGCTTCTTAACCTCTGCGAAACCTCGTCCCTTCCATTTACAGTTCTCTATTATTTGAAGAAAGGGAAGGGAGGGATTCACTGAGGTCGGCGCCCACATCATATCTGATCGATGAAGCGCTAACTAAGCCATTAAATAAGTGTAGGGGAGTTCCACCTTTGTGAGAGGAATCTGAGCAGGCGGTGAGTTCCCCTTTTGAGTAAATCCGCTTACAATCTGG
>NW_017979277.1:0-657 GCF_001876935.1 Asparagus officinalis | reverse complement strand
GCGAGGTTCAACTTGGGAACGAACGCGAGGTTCGTTTAAAAATGAACACGAGGTTCGTCTGAAGTTCAACCGCGAAGTTCGTCTGAAGTACGAACACGAGGTTCGTCTGAAGTACGAACGCGAGGTTCGTCTGAAGTACGAACACGTGGTTCGTCTGAAGTTCGAACGCGAGGTTCGTCTGAAGTACGAACGCGTGGTTCGTCTGAAGTTCGAACGCGAGGTTCGTCTGAAGTACGAACGCGAGGTTCGTCTGAAGTTCGAACGCGAGGTTCGTCTGAAGTACGAACGTGAGGTTCGTCTGAAGTACGAACCCGAGGTTCGTTAAAAATTGAGCTTGACGCTCAATTAAAAATTGAGCTTGACGCTCACCTGAGTTGAACGCGAGGTTCACCTTAGAACGAACGCGAGGTTCGTTGAGCGCGAAGCTCGGTTAAAATTGAACGAACGCGAGGTTCGTTTGAGGTAACCACCTCCTTAATTTTCGCCATGAACCCTTAGGGTTTCAAACTGAAACCGCCGCCGCCAAACCTAAAAAAATTTTTGATTTTTATTTTCAAAACCAGATCCAGAATCGGAAAAAATTTCTTAATCCAGATCCAAGAAAAATTGAAGAAAAAATCAAAGGAAAATCCAAAAAATGCTTCGGCTGTTATATTG
>NW_017979276.1:0-657 GCF_001876935.1 Asparagus officinalis | reverse complement strand
GTGATATATTTATTCATATAAAATAGATAATGAGGGTATAAAATTGTAATAAAATGTGATTATCAATAGGTTACTCTGGTAATCATGCCGATAAGTTATACTATCAGACTAGGGGTACGAGTGAATCTCGGAAGAGAAATACCAGAAAAGCGGACTCTTACTGTCCGTGCATGAAAATCCTCAAAGCAGTGTTGTCAGAATGCAGCTGCCATGAGACCACTCCTCAGAGGATCTCTGTATTCGAACGAATCTCTACCGAAACATCCAAACCACAGGTGAGATGCTTCTGCAGAAGAAGGCCGACTGGCTTGGGTGATGAGTTTCCTCGGGTAACTATCAACATGGCAGACAAAGGTAAATCCTTACGACGCTTCAGTCCTGAACCTTTTGCAGAAGTGTCTCAACGCATGACTTGGCTGCGGTCTGAAACTGTCAGACCAAGATCCAGGAGGTCACAGTCCTCAGATGATGAAACATCAGATGCTTATTCTGTATTGGCTTCCGATGATACGACATCTAGCACGGGACAATCCTACAAGTCATTTATGATCAGCGCTGAGCAAATGGCTAAGATTCTCAATGATGTTTTAACCAAACAGAAAGAGAATTTTAAATTTAAAATGGAAATGGCTATGCAGCAGATGAGGGAAATGCATG
>NW_017979275.1:0-657 GCF_001876935.1 Asparagus officinalis | reverse complement strand
AACATTTTGATTTATGGGAAATTATAGATGATGCTTATATTGTGCCCATTTTGGAGAAATCCAAGTGGAGTAAAAATAATCATCGCATGTTTACTATGAACAACATTTTGTTAGAATATTTGTTAAATGCTTTTAACTCATCTATGTCATTTTGTTAGAATATTTGTTAAATGCTTTTAACTCATCTATGTCTAACAAGTTTGTTCATTTTGATAGTACTTACACCTTATGGATATTTATAGAAGCACATCAAGGGGACTTGGAGGCGATCCGACAAGCTTTGGAGGATCCCGCTTCAAGTTCATATGGAGCAACATGCACACGGCCACTAGGCGATAGCCCTAGTGAGGTTTGCGAGTTCGAACCCGATAATGATTTATCTAGTGATGAACTTGCTTGTGCTAGTGAAAAATTATTGCATGCCTATAACAAATTGCAAAATGATTTTATTGATTTAAAAAGCAAAATCCGATCATGAGAAGCTAGTGTCCAAATTTGATGTCATTGAAAATGAAAATACTATGCTTAAAGAAAGAAATGACTTATTAAATTTGGAAAATAGAAATTTGATCTCATCTATTGCTAGCATATCTCATGCTAAAATTGATGCCATGTTAGAAGTAGAGAACATAAAGAATGATACAGCTTCTTTTATAA
>NW_017979274.1:0-657 GCF_001876935.1 Asparagus officinalis | reverse complement strand
CGATCTAAACATCGACCTTGAGCAGATGAATAATGTTGAGCCCGCAGCCCCTTATTCAGGTATATCCACCTTCAATATCATTTTCCTCAAGCATGGGGAAGGAAGACTTCCCGTTTTTGCTGAAAGTATTTCCTCGAGCTTTCCTCATCTTTCAACACTCAGGTTATCCTGCAGATGTTGTGATGGAGGGGACAAGCTTCTCGAAGCCGGATGCCGGCTTATTAGCTGACATGTTGGCTGAGCAGACTTCCAGAGGGACCGAGAGACCATTCTTTGGGAATGATTCATCTATCGGTACATATCTGGTTCTTCTCCTCTTGCCCGATCTTTTATTTGACTAATGATTGATTATCGCAGCGTCTACCATTGGAGTTAACCCGGTATCTATCCCTGGCATATCCAGTTTGCCTCAGAGCGACGGGCTTGCAGGTATGTATACGATTCAGGGATATTGTACTTTCCTATGTTTATCTGTCTTTGACTAATGAGTGCAATCATAGGACTAGCCGCTAGGACTGATTCTCATATGACTCCTGGCATCCCTCAAATGCCCGCGGATAATGGATCTATAGGTATGCAGATCCCAACTCTTCTTATTCGTCTAAATTTTCATTTTGACTAATAAGAGAGTGTCATCATAGGACCAGCCGCTTGGGC
>NW_017979273.1:0-658 GCF_001876935.1 Asparagus officinalis | reverse complement strand
TGCATCTTGTTTAGGCTATGATTCTAGTATTGCTCCTAAATTCAATGTTTTCCTCTATGCTCAATGGTGCTTTAGATTCAAATTATTTATTCAATCTAAAAATATTGATTTATGGGAAGTCATTGATTGTGCTTATATTGTACCCACGTTAGAGAAATCCAAGTGGAGCAAACATGATAAAAAGATGTTTATTATGAACAAGCTTATGTTAGAATTTTTATTAAATGTATTTAATTCATTATTGTCTAACAAGCTTGATTCTTTTGATAGCGCTTATACATTGTGGAAATTCATAGAAGCGCATCAAGGGGACTTGGAGGCGATCCGACAAGCTTTGGAGGATCCGACTTCAAGTTCATATGGAGCATCATGCACACGGCCACTAGGCGATAGCCCTAGTGAGGTTTGCGAGTTCGAATCCGATAATGATTTATCTAGTGATGAACTTATTTGTGCTAGTGATAGATTATTGCATGCCTACAAGAAATTGCAAAAAGATTTTATTGATTTACAAAGCAAGCATGATGCATTAAAATCCGATCATGAGTTATTAGCTTCTAAGTTTGAAATTATTCATGATTCTTTAATTTCAAATATTGCTAGTTTAACTCATGAAAAAGATAATGCCATATTAGAAGTAGAGAACATGAAAAATAAA
>NW_017979272.1:0-658 GCF_001876935.1 Asparagus officinalis | reverse complement strand
CGCAGCTATAATGTGATGTGTCTGATCGTTCTGTTTTGTGCTTAACAGGAGCTTTTGCCGAGACTGATCATGTTGAGCCGGCTGTGGGACCAACTCCACCCGTTGATGCACCTACAGCCGTCACACCTCCGTTACCCCCAGTGACTCAAGGGGAAGGAGGTATAAATTAAGCAACTGACGAATATCCTCTATTTCCTTATTGTATAAATTAAGCAACTGACGAATATCCTCTATTTCCTTATTATGGCCTCTTGACAGATTTCTCCTTTTTATGTAGGGATTTCCTCTCAGCTTCATGTCCTCGTGAAGGAGTTGTTATCGGACAATGACCCTGAGAAGATCGTTATCTGCGTAGAAGTTCGCTCTTTCTTCTCCTTTATGAATATCATGCTTGGCAAACTCCTCCACGACGGACTTTCCCTTCGCTAGTTTAAACCATTCCTTGATTCCAAGATAAGTTTAATAAAGGATGCGGGGCATCCAGATTTGGCACAGGCTATAGTTGATGACCTTGATTGCCTAGAGCATGAGCTTCAGATGTTTCGTGAGCTCCGAGATACAGGTGCCTCCTCATTTATTGCTGCTGAGTTGGACATCCGCTTACAGTCATCACGCGAGACTCAGGTTCTTGCTGAGCTCGAGATTCAGATGCAGCGGG
>NW_017979271.1:0-658 GCF_001876935.1 Asparagus officinalis | reverse complement strand
ATTAGTCTTGGAGTATTTATGTGCATCATAGCAAAACTTAGCTAAATGGCCTTTACGACCGCAAATAGAGCACTTATAAGTTTTGCTATACATGTGTGCAAAGTGTACGGGTTTTGAAGTTGTAGTACGAGACTTTGCACCCAAGTCCATAAGTTTCTTATTATCTACAATGCATGTTTTAAGGGTTGAATCTAAAGATGATATGCGTTCTTTAACATGATTCAACACATTGTTAGGCATACAAGCATTGGAAATAGAAGTAGATGAAACATGATCATTTTTAAAAGAATTAAACTTATTTCTAATAGTTTCTACTTCTATCATGGCATCATTTTTAGCATGAGTTAAGCTAGCAATAGATGAAGACATGTTATTATTTTCCAAACTTAATAACTCATTGTTTTCTTTTAAAATAGCATTCTCTTTAACAACAATATCAAGTTTAGAAGCTAGCGACTCATGATCGGATTTCAAATCTACATGCTTGCTTTTAAGATCAATAAAATTATTTTGCAATTTAGTATAGGCATGAGATAATCTTTCATATGCACAAGCGAGTTAATCAATAGATAAATCATTATCAGAATCAGAATCGCTTACTACACAAGAGTTATCCTCTTGTGGCCGTATGTATGATGCTCCACATGAACTTGAAGAA
>NW_017979270.1:0-658 GCF_001876935.1 Asparagus officinalis | reverse complement strand
GGGAGAACTGCTAATTGTTTTATCATCAGAGCGATGAATTGTGATACAAAGTTTTGGGGGAATTTGTTATCCCATTGAAAACAAGTTATTTATTGCTCTGTTGAGGAGAGCTAATAAATTGACGATGAGCTGGACTTATCATTCTATTAATGAGAATTGATAAGTGGATTTTGGGGTGTAATATCAACCCAATGAGAATTTGAATTCTGCTGAAGAAATACAGAGGTCTTGATTAACACTCTGTTAAGTGAGCTTACAAGTGCATGTTCTTCGTTTAGAAGAATTGCAACGCTGGGGTGACCTTCGCGTTTGATATTTGAAACGCGAGGTTCGAGCCTTCGTGACGTTAGCTAGAGCCTTGCACTTGTGAAATTTGAACGCGACTGTGAGCTTCGCGTTTTGGAGATGGTTGGGATTCACTTCCTAGAATCCCGTGCCCTCTTAAACGGTCATGTCAAAAGTCAATTGACTTTCAACACTTTCGGCTATTTCCAAGAACGAGAATTCTCGTTTGCTTTCGGCGAAATCTCTGACGAACTTCGTCTCCCTCTTTCAAGGGATCTTCCTCCGATCACCTGCATCAATGGCTCCTCGGAGAAGGGATTCAAACTCCAAGAAAGTCGCTAAGGCGACTTCCGACATGCCGTCGGCTGAGAAC
>NW_017979269.1:0-658 GCF_001876935.1 Asparagus officinalis | reverse complement strand
CAATAAATCCGGAGGGTTATATAAACATAGTCCTCTCATCAAACAAAAATAATGATCATGAAAACAAAAGATTTTGATACAAGAAAAATTGTTTTCATAACTAAAATATTTTAAAGATATAATTTTCAAAACCAAGAAAATGAAAAAGGAAAGCACTAAAGTACTTGATTTTAAAAATCAAATTTGTTTTGGTACCCAAGTATTCTTGGTACCAAAAGATTTAGGGACATGACCCCTATCAATGAAGCTCAAAGCCCTAGGGTTATGAACCATCTTGGGCATATGTGGTGCACGGGATCGGTCATAGCAATAATCACTCAAATGACCATTCCGATTGCAATATGTACAATGGAAAGGAACCATTTGCTTATGTTGACCATTAAAAGGTGCACGTGGGACATTTGCAAATAAGGATAGATTATTGGAAGCTTTTTGCAAATGTGAAACATTATCAAAACAAAACTTTCCTAGGTGGCCATGTTTACCACAAACATTACATTTATAAACATGTGGTCTACTAGAAATATTTGGCAAATGAGATTTAATTTTCAAATCAAAACAATATTTGGCCAAATGACCAAAACGACCGCAAAGATCACATGAATAAACATGAGCATGCATATGATGAACTTTATGAGAGTGTGCATGTGCATGTGCA
>NW_017979268.1:0-658 GCF_001876935.1 Asparagus officinalis | reverse complement strand
AAATAAACAATTAACATCCCCACCAACCTGTTAGCATTAACCCTTTCCGCCTCTTTCTTCTTCCTCCTATGTCTTCTCCAACCTTTATTGCAATTTCCTTTTCCCTCTTTTGTTTCTTCATGATTGATTTTAGTTTTTTCCCCCATTCAATTCGTTTTAAGTTAGGTCTCAAGTGCTCATGGTTATGCATTATCTTTCTTCATGCTTGCTCCGAAACTTGTGCTTTTTGCCTATCATAATAATTCTACTTCTTTAGATCATGCACAACCAATTGATTATGGTAAAATAGCAATGTTTGGGTTTTTTAATATCCAAGGTAATGGTTTTAACAATTTGATATATCAAACTTTCAATCCCATGTCATTTTAATATCATGAGTATTTCTTTAGCACTTTGATACCCCAAAGTTTCAATCACATTGCACTTTGACTCCTTTTCTTGATCTAGTTTGATTTCTTTTAAGTTTATATCACATATTCAGAATGTACTATGTCTATACCAAGTTAACAGAAATTCTAATGCTATTTTGTCATGGGTAGCAAAGTATAAGAAGAATTAAACTTTTGGGTATTGATGTGCTAAGAGACTACTTTAGGGTATCAAAGTGAAATGATATTGAAATTTGGGGGATTAAGTGTTAAAGAAATTCTTTATGCTA
>NW_017979267.1:0-658 GCF_001876935.1 Asparagus officinalis | reverse complement strand
GAAGCAATGTTTGACTCTAAGGAAAGATCACTAGACTTAGAATGGGGAACTGATGAAACCTTGTCATCGTACTGTTCCCATTGCATTGTTTTTTCAGAAAAACTCTCCAAAAACTCCCAAGCTTCATCAGTATTTTTCCTCATAAAATCCCCGTGGCACATTGATTCTAAGGAAGTTTTTGCAGAATAATCTAATCCCTCATAAATTATTTGGCACAATCGCCATTTCTCTAAACCATGATGAGGACATTGGATGAGAAGATCTTTAAATCGGTCAAAATACTTCCAAATAAAATTGCTTATAGATCCCTTAGCACAGCTCAGCACAAACCGACGAACCAACGAGGCGACGAGGTTAGCGAATCACACGCAAACAACGGAGTAAATCCACTCACGTGCGGAATCAAGCTAACGGGTTGAAGAATCAACGAGTCATCCATCCAAGGGCGGACTCGGACGAATCACGATCAAATCAAGATCAGTTTCGGACTTGAACTCAGAAGTGGATTTACTGTCATATCAAGAATCAGGTCAACGAATCGAGTCCGAACAAGTCAACCACACAACCAAATCACGGACAGAACCGAAAAACGGAAAACGACGGAACCCAAATACCTATAGGGGCTCGGGCAAAACCGAGCCACCTATAGGTGGCCGGC
>NW_017979266.1:0-658 GCF_001876935.1 Asparagus officinalis | reverse complement strand
ATTACCCAAGAGGGCGCCAGGCAATTAATGCCAATAAATGGGAAGTTCCTGAAAAAGTACTATCCCTAGACCGTTCAGGATAACTCGTTTACAGATTGTTCGCGGGGAAATTCGTTGCTTTCTTTTTCATTAAAATAATCGTCATCTTGGGTTACAAAAGATCCGGTCTTTTTTAAATCCGGTTACAATTAAATCAAGGAAAAATAAGAAAAATTACAACTTTCCTTTTGTGAACAAATCGCGAGCTTCTGTTTTGCGGTCGCTCGCTTGCGTGGGTTCTTTGCCAACGCCGGGGTTAATCCGTGGACCACCGCGCAATCTAGATCCGGTCGGATCTACACGATTATACGGGTATTATTCCACGAAGGGAATAATAGCCGGGAGGGATTAGTCCACCAAGGGAATAATCGCTCGGATCTCGAGATCTAAGACCAAGCTTAGATCTGGAGTGTGATCTCGTGTAGATCTCAGATCTGTTCTTTCTTCCTCTCGAAATCCTGCCTTTTCTGACGTGGATGCTCGCCGAGGATCAGATCCGAATGTGCAATGTAGGCGTCAAAAAATGCTGAAAGATATCCAAATACAGCTTAAGAGGAAATCATCCAAAAAGGCAGAAAAAACACAAGTCTTGACTGTCTCGCCGTGCGAGACAGACTTG
>NW_017979265.1:0-659 GCF_001876935.1 Asparagus officinalis | reverse complement strand
ATTATGGCAAGTCTGGAGAATGAATTCCTCGGTGATCGGGTCCCGGCAATTCATCGCTTTGTTCCGGAATTTTTTGACGAAGGTGTCGACTAACTCCCCGTCCTTCTGCTTCTCATCGAGCAATGATCCGATAGATATCTCGGTGTCGTCGTCGAAGAAGTTAGCGAGGAATTTTGTCTCCATGTCGTCCCAGCTATTTACGCTTCCTGGCTTGAGGCGGCGATACCAATCGAAGGCGGCTCCGCGAAGAGTGCCGACGAATGACCGCACCATCAAAGGCTCATTGCCGGAAATAATACCCAGGTGCGATATAAAATAAATCAAATGCTGAGTGGGGGAACCGTTCCCATCAAACGGCGTAAAGTTAATCAGACTGGACTTCGCCGGATAGGGGATTGATTCCCATTCTCGTGGGTATGGACAAGGAATGCCCGTCTTCTTCACCTCTTGAGCGGAGATCAATGTGTTGATTTTACTCTCGAGGTTTTTGATCTTCAAGTCTTCACTTGTATCTTCGTTGGCATCCTCGTTACCACCCCCTGCATTGACGGGATGGTTATTGGCATTGTGAGCTTCATCCCTATCCGTGCGCTCCTCTTCCTGAACAACCTGGTTACGGTGGCTTGGTTCACCTCGCTGGTTCGTCAGTGCCTGAATTT
>NW_017979264.1:0-659 GCF_001876935.1 Asparagus officinalis | reverse complement strand
AAAAAGATAGTCTTTTTATAAGACTTTTACACAATGAAAATACAATTCTCGTCAAACAGCACAGAGATCATTTATCGATCTTCTGCTTGCGTGGGATCTTGGCCTGTGACGGGGACGTTAATATCCGTGGACCACCAAATGATCACATTAGATCCAGAGCTTCATCGATTCACGAAGGAATCAAGAAGCCAAAGCCCTTATCTCGGCAATAGCGAGATAATTGCTCTTCTTAAGATTACCGCAACAGGGTAATCTTAAGGGACGAATCGGGCTGCAGATCTGACGAACTCTTCTTCTTTATGCTGAAGAATCCACTAAAGTCTCCTCCTCCTCTCTGAAATTTGTGGCTCTTCAATCCTCAATTCAGCAGGGCTTCGCCAATGCTCGAGAATTCTAGATCCGGAAAAATAAAGGCCCTAGGGCTGTATTTATGGGCTTTGGGACCCCTGTTTTCGGATAAGAATAGCCGATTCCCTCTTATCCTCAGTTGTAACCACTTAACCACATTCTTGGATAGATTCAGATCAGTTGGAATAAATCTAGGTGGTTAACATCGAAAAACGGATTTAAAACAGCCCAAAACCCGATTTTCGGGTCTAAGACACATGCGGGTGTCTCGGTGGGCCGAGACACTTGTGAGTGTCTCGGCCATGGCCGAG
>NW_017979263.1:0-659 GCF_001876935.1 Asparagus officinalis | reverse complement strand
CACTCAAAAACTCAGCCAAAACCCCTAACAAAAGACAAAAACAGCCCTAGCAAACAGCTCAGAAAAATAACCGTTTGAAGCCAACGGATACATTGGCGGTCGACCGGAAATTCTGTCGGTCGACCGACGGAGAACAAAAACACGAAGGACTATTCTGGACCATCGTCGGTCGACCGGTGCGGTCGACCGATGGAGCTTTCGGTCGATCGGACCGGTCGACCGACAAACCCTCTGCTGCCCACTGACGGCTGAACATATGAGCGGTCGACCGGATCAGTTGACCGAAATCTGATACATGAAAATAAATGCTGAAAACTGTTTTGCTGATTTTAAAATCCTGTTTAAAAATATCAAATAAATTCTAAAAAATATAAAATTTTTGGGGAATGATTGTAGACATGATAATAAACATGCTACAGCGACTCGTTATCAGAAAGGACCTCCCAAATGAAAAATATCATCATTTTACAAAATAGTCCAAAACATGAAAATATGAGATACTTGAATTTTGATGTTTTGACATAAACCAACTTTTGAAACTTTGTGAAATGTTTTTATAGACTTAGTAAAACATGTATAAACTGATCTTCAAGTCTACAAACTAAGAATACAATATTTTCACAAAATTTCATATTCTATGCAATGTTTTCAAAAACACA
>NW_017979262.1:0-659 GCF_001876935.1 Asparagus officinalis | reverse complement strand
TATTGAAGACCCTATAAGCCTTACTTCGAGGTGCATAACCCAAGAAAATACCAATATCAATTTTAGAATTAAATTTATCATGGTGATCTTTTGTATTTAAAATAAAGCATTTGCAACCAAAGATACGAAAATAACCAATGAAAGGAGTTTTTTCATAATAAAGTTCATAAGGAGTTTTCTTAAGCTTTGGTCTAATCAAAACACGATTTAAAACATGGCAAGCCGTATTGACGGCTTCCGCCCAAAAATATTTTGGTAAATCAAAAGAGTTTAGCATAGTGCGTGCAATCTCTTGTATGGTACGATTTTCCGTTCAACAACACCATTTTGTTGTGGTGTTCTAGGAGCGGAAAACATATGAGTTATACCATGATGAGCACAAAAAACATAGAAGAATTCATTTTAAAATTCACCACCATGATCACTTCTAATTTTAACAACTTTCAAATCTTTTTCATTTTTAATTCTTTCAACATGATTAGCAAATTCTTCAAAACAATCATTTTTCTTTGCAAGAAATATTGTCCATGTAAAACGAGAAAAATCATCAATAATCACAAAAACAAAGTGTTTGCCTCCAAGAGAGGTAGCACGCATAGGACCAAATAAATCAAGATGGAGTAATTGCAAAGGTTTAGAAGTCGATACCTCATGGATGG
>NW_017979261.1:0-659 GCF_001876935.1 Asparagus officinalis | reverse complement strand
ATTCTTCAACCTTTCAGTCTAAAGATCAATTAAAGAGTTTGGAACTCCAGCTGAACAAAAAAAATCCTCATGTTCTTTAAATTGATTTACAATCTACTGCTATCGCTATTGCTATTTGGTTCTCTATAGCTTTTGTACTTGTTTGTATAGGTGCGTTTTGATTCATGGTTATCAATATCGATATAAATAGCGATAAGTTTGTCTATCCTATGTCATATTATTGTGTAGTTTCTTATTGTTAACTGATGCACGTACTATCTTGTGTAAAGTTCTTATCCTATGTCATATTATTGTGTAGTTTCTTATTGTTAACTGATGCACGTACTATCTTGTGTAAAGTTCTGATCGAAGAATACTTTGCTGAATATTACAATTTCAGCAGTGTTCTGCGTCGTTAGGGCAACACTAGCCAAATCTATACCCATTAACATGTATTCATATAAATTGTTGGACTAGAAAATAACTAGCAACAAAAAAAAAAGCCACAAAAGCGCTTCAGGAATAACTAGCAATATTCATATAAATTGTTGAACTAGGAAATAAAACTTATGAAGATACTTCATTAGGCTCGCACATAATAATAAGGCTCATGAACTACCCAATAGCCATTGGCTAGAGGATTGTAAGCTACAGGAAAAGCATAAAAGTAATCATAAGAT
>NW_017979260.1:0-660 GCF_001876935.1 Asparagus officinalis | reverse complement strand
AGCGGTCGACCGCAGGAGTCATGCCGGTCGACCGCTGATCAGTCTCGCACTCAGGAAATTTCTTTCCTGTTGTGCGGTCGACCGCACTGGGCTCGGCGGTCGACCGCCCAGCAAACAGAGAGTTTCCTGGGTTTTGGGTCTTATCGGGTTTTGGGTCGGGTTTGGGGATTAGTATATATACTAATGAACCTAAGAGAGACTCTTTTTCATCTGAAATCAAAACCCTAGCCCCCCTCTCTCCCCTCAAACCCTAGTTCTCTCTTTTTGGTGATTTGGGAGGAGCTTTGAAGGGTTTTTCGGCGGATTTTGGGTGGATTCAGCGAGAGGGACCATCTTCCTTCAGATCTAGGGCGTTGCTTTCATCAGAGGCGAGTAACATCTCGCCCAACTTCACCTCTTTTCGTTTTTATGCTAAAATTTGGGTTTTTAATCATGTTTTTATTGGGCCAAAAATCGTATTTCATGTAAATATAGTAGATCACTATGGCATAATATGTGAAGATCAAATATTTCGGATTTTTAAAGCTTCAACTTTCGAGATCTAGATCTGAAAATGCTTTTAACAAATTTAATCATGTTTATACTGTTTTGAAGACATCTAAATCATGGTTATATGCTTGGGATTTTAAATGATAGATTTTAAATGTTTAAAATTGGTAG
>NW_017979259.1:0-660 GCF_001876935.1 Asparagus officinalis | reverse complement strand
ATTTGTTCTTAGGAAAATTAAGTTCTAATTTTTGTTAATCCAACAGTAGGTTGAACAATTGATGAATAACTGTAGCATGAACACGAATTTCAATACCCATTTATTGCATCGTACAAACAAAAAAAAATAGCAGCAGAAGCTAAAAAAAAAACCCAGGAGTTACTTCAACATTTCGTGGGCCCTACATATTATTTTACAAAACTCACCAACTTAAACCTCATATTTATATAAATTGGTAAAATTAAATCCAAAAAAACGGCAATCTGTCAAAACCAAGACTTGCTACAGCATTTTGTGGGCCCCACATATACCACTTACAAAATTCTTCAGTTCACACCTCATATACATATATACATGGGTAACCAAAAAAACAAAAGAGAGGCAAATTGTGGAAAAATTAAGTGGCAAAAGTAATCATACTTGCTACATACCTCTTCAAAACCAGGATCCGCTCTTCAACATTTCGTGGGCACCCACACACATTCTTTTACAAAACTCACCAACTTACACCTCATATACATATAAATTGGTAAACTTTAAACAAAAAATAAAATAAATGGCAATCTGTGAAAAGAAAATTATTCAAAGTTTCTTAAATTATGTATATATTATTTAATTTGTCATTGTATACTAAAATGCATATGTATTTGTTTTTTGACA
>NW_017979258.1:0-660 GCF_001876935.1 Asparagus officinalis | reverse complement strand
ACAAACTGTCAAAAATACTTAATCATGGTATTAAATCACGTGCATTGCACGTGTGTAAAAACTAGTTAATATAAAATTATAAGGGGAAGGCTAATGGACTTTAACCTTCCCCTTAATTTGAGGAGGAAGTTAAGGGACATGGGGATGAAATGAAAAAATTCCGATCCTTTGGAGCCAATCCCCTTTAAAAGTCACCTAATTTAGCTAAGGGGCTATATTTTTCCGACCCATCGGAGATGCTCTTATGAAAACAAATATAAGATGACAAGTAATTTTGGTAGATAAACTATCAAAAGACGGATAGGGGTTAAAATTCACAATGCTAGTCATATCAAAATAGATAAATCTCATCTCTCTTACTCTTATTTCTTGACAACTCATTTTATACTGTATATGCTTGTCAAATCAAACAGATGCCTAAGATGGAAAGATATGCAAAAATAGACCCCCAAAGATCATATGGTACTCAAAGATAAAATTCCTGTAATGCAAGGTATCATTGATACAAACAGAACATTGAGACTCCGTTAAGCACATAAAAACTTCCATGTATATCTTCCACTCTTCCAAAACTAAAAGAAACAGCAAGAAACATAATGATCCACACAGTTAAAACTCCTGAACAAAAAAGGAAACCCCTCGTAGCTTAAATCAAATCCA
>NW_017979257.1:0-661 GCF_001876935.1 Asparagus officinalis | reverse complement strand
TTTTTTGATTTTAATATTAACACGATTATGTGCTTATTGTCTCATTTTAATAAAAAATATTTTGCTATCATATAAAATTTTTTGTGTATGGAATATTGTATATAGAGGCCCCTCATTTGAAAGCTTGATTAGGGCCCCATGAAAAATTAAGAATATCAGGGCCGGCCCTGTCCTCCTCCTCCTCCTCTTCAATCTCCCCCTCCTCCTCTTCCTCCATCCGATGTCGACCTGAGGCGCATGAATCTCCGACGACCTAATACCCGGCCTCCCCAACGAAGTGGCGAAGCTCTGCCTCATCCGCCTCCCCTTCCCCCTCACCTCCGTCGCCCACGTCTCCTCAACGTGGAATCAGACCCTCACAAACCCTAGCTTCCTCCGATCGAAATCCAGCCTTTCGCTGTCCCTCCCTCATCTCTTCGTCCTCGCCTTCGACCCCTTGACCCACCACCTCCAATGGCAGGTCCTCGACCCCCATCTCTTCGTCCCTCCCTCATCTCTTTGGCCGCATTGTGTGCAATTCACCCACAAGCATCGAACGATCATCGAAGATGAGGAATGATGGTCAAGGTTGTCGTTGTGGCGAGGGAGCAGATGGCTGCCCTGAAGAAATTACAGAAACTCAGAAGAATCAGGCAAACCAGGCGGCGGTCGACCGGTCCGG
>NW_017979256.1:0-661 GCF_001876935.1 Asparagus officinalis | reverse complement strand
ACTAGCATTCTCGTTACCACCCCCTGCATTGATGGGAGGGTTATTGGTATTACGAGCTTCATTTGTATCTTCATCTTCTAGGTTGTTCTGGTTATGACGACTTGGTTCGCCTTGTTGGTTCCTCAAGGCTTGAATCTGTTGGTCATGCATCTCTCTCATGTTCTGCATGGCCATCTGCATTTCAAACCTAAAGCTTTCCTGTTGTTTAGCCAGTGCGTCTTCAAGCATCTTGGCCACTTGCTCCGCACTTATCATGAACGACTCGCGGGGCTGTCCTTCGCTGGACACGGTATTATCTGATACAACCGCGGAGCCGGCATCAGATTCTTCGTCTTCTGAAGGAAGTCTTGTCCGAACCCTACCATAGGTTGCTCGCTTGATGGTTCCGGACTGCAGACGGGTTCTAGGTCGGGATGCTTTTAGAATTAACTCGAGATTATCTCGCGCCGATGTCCCTCTGCTGGTCATGTGGGCAGTGACCTTTGAATGTTCACCGTCTTCGACCATTGTTCTTCTTCTTCGGAAACGTCTAGTCCTTGGCTTTGGCGCTTCCACGCTAAGTCTTTGGAACACGGAAACTCTTTCGGGAAATATCTTGGTGCAGTCGCACTCAGACAATACCGCCCGAATGAGTTTTGAGCAAGGACATTGAGTCTCTAAT
>NW_017979255.1:0-661 GCF_001876935.1 Asparagus officinalis | reverse complement strand
ACCTGTGGTTAGCTTCAACTCTTGGCTCCTTCGATTTTCGGTCTATTCGATGCTTTGACGAATAGCTGAGGTTTTTCCGGCGCTGCGTTTATCGCTTGGCCGTAGTCGGAGTCTCGAGTTTGCAGCTGGTGGATTGAATTTGGCTAGTGTCATTGAGTTGACTTTGAACTACCTCCGCCACATTATGCTGGCTTAGGGTTTTGGATCACCGTGTGTTGACTTTTTGTCGCAACGCATTGACCGGCGTTGACCTAGGGTTATGCGTTGACCGGCGTTGACCCTAGGGTTTTGATTCGTCAAAGGTTGACTTTTGTCGCAACCCGTTGACTGGGGTTGACCTAGGGTTACGCGCTGACCGGCGTTGACCCTTAGGGTTTTGGGTTCATCAAAGGTTGACTTTTGGTGCAACCCGTTAACCGGCGTTGACCTAGGGTTATGCGTTGACCGGCGTTGACCCTTAGGGTTTTGAATCGTCAAACGTTGACTTTTGTCACAACGCTTTGACTGGCGTTGACCTAGGGTTACGCGTTGACCGGCGTCGACCCTTAGGGTTTTGGTTCATCAAAGGTTGACTTTTGGTGCAACCCGTTGACTGGGGTTCTGAATCACTGGGGGTTGACTTTTTGTTGCAACGCGCTGAATGGCGTTGACCTAGGGTTAC
>NW_017979254.1:0-661 GCF_001876935.1 Asparagus officinalis | reverse complement strand
TGCTGATCGAACTCGTATTCGATCTCTTCATTCACCCGGATCTTGAATGCCGGTTGCGTCACGACGGCGCCGGTAGCGATGTCGTTGGCTCTCACTGTGGTCGCCAGCTTGTTTGCATCAAAAGTTGTTGTATTCATTGCTGTATTTATTACAACTTTAGTCGTTACAATGAAAATAAAAAGATTGTCTTTTTATAAGACCTTTTACACAATGAAAACAAAAGGGTTACAACTCTTGTCAAAACAAACGCAAGATCCTGTTTTGCGGTCTCTTGCTTGCGTGGGTCTTTTGCCTGTGACGGGGACGTTGATATCCGTGGACCACCGGGCACTCAAATCTGCTCCGAGAAAATCGGGCAGAGCTTCGTCGATCCGCGTGAGATCTAGAAGCTTTAAGCGTCTATCTCGGCTAAAACGAGATATCGGCTCTTCTTAGTAATTACCGGCGAAGGGTAATACTAAGGAAAAGGGGGAATGGGTGATGAAGGCTCTGATGTGGACCTCTCCTCTCCTTGTTGAAGCGCACGAACACTCTTCACTGCAGCAGGGCTTCGCCAAGGCTCTCCAAAAATCCAAATCCAAAAACAAAGGGATAAGGGGTCTATTTATAGGCTAGGGGGAGCCCCTAGGGTGCCTAGACACCCTAGGGTGTCTCTAGAAAT
>NW_017979253.1:0-661 GCF_001876935.1 Asparagus officinalis | reverse complement strand
GGCCGAAATTGAACCCGAGGAGCTCTGATACCATCTAAAAGGATCCTATCCTTACGCCAAATATCCAAAGTAGCGGTGATGATTGAGGGTTATAGTTTTATACGCTAACAATAGAAATCTATTACTATTATTTAAGGAAAGCTCTTTTTTGGTGTTCTACCCTTATGTTAGTCACCCTTTGAAAATATTCCAATCATATCCCAAAAATTATACACATGACTTCCCATGATTTAGAACTTGGTAGAGAGACCAGTTTGAAAACCATTACAGCAATCTAATTCATAATTACCTCCCTATTTAGTGGTAACAAATTAAATCGGTTAGAAGAAAAATTGCTATAATGTGCTCTTTTTAGAAGAGTATTGTCTTAAACCTTTTCTTTCTACATTTCCCCTTCCCGTGTTTCCTTAAGTCTGTCGTTGATAAATGTAATCCACATCTGACAAATTGATTACTATCGAAATCTGAAGGTTTCTTGTTACATGTATAGAAGATAGATTTATGTTCTTTATACTATAGTATTCTCATGTTATTTTTTACATTATCAGATGGGAGAACTTAAGAAACTGGTTGAAGAGGGCAAAATAAAATACGTAGGATTATCTGAGGCCTCGGCATCAACAATCAGGAGGGCACATGCTGTTCACCCTATAACTGCTAT
>NW_017979252.1:0-661 GCF_001876935.1 Asparagus officinalis | reverse complement strand
CGCGGGGCAAAAACCGCCGCATCGATGTAGAAGGTCACAGGGCCTTTAGTTCTGCTGGAGAGGCCTCAGTCGAAGACCCTGAAGACTACGAGGCAGATTTGGAGCAAGGTTAGTCACCTATCTTTCTTTTTTTTTTTTTCTGCATTTTCGAATTGCTAGTTCTGACCACTATTTGACGTTTCAGGGACAGCGACCAACAGTGAAGACGAATTCCGTCCTTTTACCCGGGCAAGACCTTTGATTGCTGTCCGTGCTGATAGGCGGAAAAGATTAGCCCACAAGCCGCATGCAAATTCACGAGCATCTGAGATGGACTTGGCTGATGAAGATCCTGTTAGCGACGGAGGTAACGTCTATTCTATAGATCATTTTCTTGATCGTTTAGAACTTCTGGCTCATGCTTTCCCATCCTATGCAGGATATCGTGAGGAAGGCGAGATGAGTCCCGATGATTATGCATCTCCTGGTGAGCCTGACTCACCGCACCAGGTAGAAAAGCCTGCAGAGACCGCCCATGTTGGGGAGTCTGTCAATGAAGGACCCAGTTCGGTGATTCCAGGTACATCTTCAAGAGGTAACTTGCCTCTATTAACCATAGTTTCCTTCCTCCTCCTTCATACTTATATTTTTTTTTGTGTCAGATTTTTCGATTGATGATTTC
>NW_017979251.1:0-661 GCF_001876935.1 Asparagus officinalis | reverse complement strand
CGTCCTTGAATGAGTACTCTTTTTGGAGCCTCGGATCCGAACTATTCTGCTGTCTTCGGGATTGTTGTTGCGACGTATGATTAACGTCAACAACTGTTGTTGGTGTCTTTCCCTCATTATGGGAAACGAGACCTGGATTCAGAGGATTAGTCATCAGTTGGCATCTTTCAACCTTCCTCCTCCTAAAGAATCATTCGGCCTGCTCTCCGCGCGCCTTCAACTCTCTCCAGGTATTGAGTGGCTCTACTCCCATAACGTCCAAGATGTTAATGGACAAGTTGTTATGACAGGTTTGCAAGACGAATTCCTCTGTGACGGGATCCTTGCAGTTCATTGCCTGATTGCGAAAACGTTTGATGAAGGTATCCACCGACTCTCCGTCTTTTTGTTTCTCATCGAAGAGTGTCCTGATCCACACTTCGGCGTCATCATCGAAGAAATGAGCGAGAAACATGCTTTCCAGGTCCTCCCAGCTGTTGATGCTTCCGGGCTTGAGACGGCGGTACCAATCGAAGGCGGGCCCGCAAAGGGTGCCAACAAATGACCGGACCATCAGAGGCTCGTTACCAGAGATCACTCCCAAATGGGACTCGAAATAGATCAGGTGCTGAGTGGGGGAACCCTTCCCGTCGAACGGCGTGAAGTTGATCAGGTTGAACTT
>NW_017979250.1:0-662 GCF_001876935.1 Asparagus officinalis | reverse complement strand
CTGAGCTACCGAAAGCCAAGTGATGTTGAAAGACACATCTTTGTGGGCGACGGACAATCGATAGATGTGAAAGCAATTGGGCAATTTAGGTTGTTGTTAGGAACTGGTTATTATTTGGATTTAAAAGATACTTTTGTAGTAGTGTCTTTTAGACGGAATTTGGTTTCTGTTTCTGTATTGGACAAATCAGGTTATTCTTGTTCATTTGGAAACAGTCAATTCAGTTTATCTTTTAATTCAAATGTTGTGGGAACCGGTTACTTGAGTATTTATGACAACCTATATTTGCTTGATACAATTGCTTCTTACAATGAATCCTTGCATGTGGAATCACGTGGTACTAAGCGTAAATTAAATAAGGAAAATTCGGCGACATTATGGCATAAGCGCTTAGGTCATATCTCAAAAGGTAGAATTGAGCGTCTTGTGTCTGATGACATTTTGGATTCCCTTGATTTTCCGGACTTCGACGTATGTGTTGAATGTATCAAGGGAAAACAGACCAAAGTGAAAAGATTAGGTACCAACAGATCTTCGGATGTCTTAGAATTGATACATACGGATATTTGTGGGCCATTCCCTACGGACTCCTAGAATGGTCAACAATATTTTATATCATTTATAGACGATTACTCACGTTATGGGCACCTATATCTTATTCA
>NW_017979249.1:0-662 GCF_001876935.1 Asparagus officinalis | reverse complement strand
TCGCAACACTCCTAATTTATCGACTCTCGTCAATAGAGCGATAGGTCTCCAAAGTTGCTCCAAACGCAATACTTCTAACTTATCGACTCTCGTCAATAGAGCGATAGGTCCTCCAAAGTTGCTCCAATCACAACACTTCTAACTTATCGACTCTCGTCAATAGAGCGATAGGTCCTCCAAAGTTGCTCCAATCGCAACACTTCTAACTTATCGACTCTCGTCAATAGAGCGATAGGTCCTCAAAGTTGCTCCGATCGCAACACTCCTAATTTATCGACTCTCGTCAACAGAGCGATAAGTCCTCAAAGTTGCTCCAATCGCAACACCTTCCACTCGTCGACTCTTAACAATAGAGCGATGGGATCACAAAGTGTGCCACGTTAATACTGTATTACTGGCACTTACATTATTCTTCCAGTATTTAAGGCAAAAGCATAATACAAGAGGAATAAATAGTTGTTGTCGCAATATCAAATTGGTATTTCATTGTTCCATGTCAAAACATGATATGAAAAAGAAACAATAAAAAGCCAAATCGCAGCACTACCTTTATTTAAAGGAAAACAAGGTGACCTAAGATAAGTGTCGTTCCCACCAAAAGAACGATACGAAAACAGACTCATCAATTCATCAGATCAAATGAAGTTAGCTGAGACTTAATG
>NW_017979248.1:0-662 GCF_001876935.1 Asparagus officinalis | reverse complement strand
TCCGGATCGATGTTAAGCCGATGCATGGCAACTTTTGGGTCAAGGCCAGGCATATCCTCATAATTCCAAATGAAGACATCTATATATTCTCGAATGAGAGATATAAGGTCCTCTTTCTCGAATGATGACAAATTTTCAGCTATGAAGATGGGCTTAGGGTCATGTTCATCTCCCGTGTTGACCTGGATCACTTTATCTTCAGTGGGTGGTTCGTGTTGTTCGAATCGCATATCCCACAAGATGTTGAGGCGTTTGATCCAAGGATCATTGATTGATTCGATTAACTCTTCATCACCCCCTGCATCTATATCTGGATGACTAGTTGAAACCATGTTCACGGTCAAACTTTTAAAGAAAGGTCTGACATTGACATCGGATTCCCAAGAAGATGTCCCGGATGAATGGTCCCGACGCAGATAATTACTGATTTTATTTTCTAAGACAGAGGGGGTTGTGACGTAGCCCACACCTCTTCCGGTTTTTTAATAGTAGTCCGGAGGTTTTCCTTTGGGGGTTAGAGACATTCGAATCGGTATTCACCTTCCTTTCCCGAAGTTTAAACCCTATTTTTCGTTAAAGTTATATCCCATTCGTTTCATTAAATGTATAGAATTGGGTTCATGGTAATGAAATTGAGGAACTCCATCATCTTCTTCCGAGCT
>NW_017979247.1:0-662 GCF_001876935.1 Asparagus officinalis | reverse complement strand
TGTGGCGGAGGTAGTTCAAAGTCAACTCAATGACACGAACCAAACTCAATTCATCAGCTGCAGACTCGAAACTCCGACGACGGCCAAGCGATAAACGCAGCGCCGGAAGAACCTCGACTATTCGTCAAAGCATCGAATAGACCGAAAATCGAAGGAGCCAAGAGTTGAAGCTAACCACAGGTCCTGATGCCGGCCGAAGGCTAGACCAATCACATCCAAAGTATCCCAGCCTCTTCTATAAAAGAAACGAGTCCGGAACACTTTGGAGGGGGTATCTGTAGGCATCGAAAATTGCCTATAGGTCTCCACAAACGATTCAGTGTTAACAAGCGACAATGAACATCACCATCCGGCCCACATGAGCCTAATCAACGTCGATGAACGATTAAAGTGAATCGACGAACCGGAACAACGAAGACCCGTGCCAAACGGAAGCCCGGCACTGCTCACAAAAAGGACAATGCCCTCCGTGCCTCGACCACTCTAAAGACAATCCAACCATCAGAGCGGATCGAACTCTTCGTCACGCATCCAACTCACCCGGAATCACTCAAATCCGAGTTCGTACGAAGAATCTACGGGGAAAACGATCAAAATAAACCTACGGACGTCTCGGAATCCCGAAACACCCCCAGGGGTGTCTCAGAAATTCCGAGACACCC
>NW_017979246.1:0-662 GCF_001876935.1 Asparagus officinalis | reverse complement strand
GTCGCTGATGATGTGGATGACGATATATCAGGAGATGAGCAGTGAGGGATGTTCTTTCTACTTTACCCAATCTTTGATTTATTTCGGCATGTACTTATTAAACTGTGATATTTTGGATATTATGTGCATTGAGGACATTGCAAAGTCTGGGTATGGGGGTGTAAGCTAGTTAAGCTTTTGTTTTGCTAGTTAGTATTTTGTTTTAGTATTTTATTTTCTCTCTCATCATTTATCTTTTGTTAGTAAAAAAAAAAGATTCACTTGCCAAATTAATAGAGTTAAGTAATAATTGATCAAATTGATAGATTTTAAATTTTCTAATTCTTAGTTAGTGACATATTCAAGTTCACCTTTTATGATAACTCCAAATAAAATTCTTAAGAAATGATTTTTCAACTAGTATACTTTACTTAAGTCTTACCTTAGATTTTTAATTAAAAATAATGAAATTTTTGCATGCTTAACTTAGAGTTGAAAATATTTTTTCAAGTTATCTTGATTTACACAATTTTTTTTAAAGACTATATATACTTACACATATATATTAAAAAAAAACTAACCTTATAAAAGAAGAGTGCGAAAAATGGGCACCACACAAAAAAAAAAAAAATCTTAAATTCAAGGTGATTCTATCTTATAAAGCCTAAGTTGACTGAGCAATT
>NW_017979245.1:0-663 GCF_001876935.1 Asparagus officinalis | reverse complement strand
GCCTCCTGTTCATCTTCAGAAAGCGGGAAGGCTGGGATTTCCTCGTCGTCTTTTCCTGGAATAGCAAAACCTCCATAACAAAACTTACCTTTTCCTTTTGACCTTTTCTTAGAAGAGGCTCCAGTCCATTGTTCATCTCCAACCAAATCTGGATGAACCCAAAGAATTTCACCATTCGGGGCCGTGTGTGGTACAAGTCCCTTCTGGCGCTGTTTATGAGGATCATCGTTCACGGTCTTCACCGTTGCATTTACTACCGGCTCATGCTGGAACCAGTTCAAGGGAACAGAACCGAAGCTAATCGATACTGCATTTGCACCCACCTTCTTCTCCTTAGGTTGTTTCATAGTGATGACCCCAACATCAATCAAAGCTTGAATCTTATCCTTAAGGGCGTAGCACGACTTGGTAGGGTGGTGAACTGCTCTGTGAAACGCGCAATATTTCGGGTCATTAACCCTTTTGGCGTCTTCCTGATCTTGGATTGGCGGCAACTTAATCTTATTGTTTTCTATAAGGTATTTAAAAATACTGGGAACTTCATCTTCCTTGAATGAGTAAACCTTCGGGAATTTTGGTTCCGAAGTCTTCTGCTTTTGAGGCTGTTGTTGCCACCGTGACTGTTGAGGCGCCTTCTGCTGCTGCTGTTGCGGTTGCGCTTGC
>NW_017979244.1:0-663 GCF_001876935.1 Asparagus officinalis | reverse complement strand
GGGATCTCATGCAAATATTATTATGATAAGTATCAAGAGTTTTGAGAAATGAAAAAAAGAGAAAAAAAATAAAAAAAAGAAAAGAAAAATAAGCTATTTGTTTTGCAGTAAGCAAGCTGACGTACCAAAAACAACCTGATTATTACTACAAGTAAAGTTTCTTTCACTTATAACCGAACGTACCACCCAAATACTATTAGGCTCCGTTTGGCAAATGGTTAATGAAAAGGGATTAAGGAAAAGGATTAACATAGTTAGCCAATTCGATAATCCGAAGGACTAAATTATTAACCCGTTATATAAGTTTTATTTTAGTCATTGTGATCAGTTTTAGTGTTTGGGAATAACAATGATTTTGACTATTTTCTTTATAATTAGAAGGGTTAACTCTTAATCCTTCTAAATAGGATATTAGTAAACTCCTCATTTTGAGGGGTTAACTCATTATAATCCATCTAAAGGGGTTAGCTTAACCCTTCTATATTTTTTACGTTTGGCAAATTATGGAGGGTTAACTCACTTTAACCATTGTATAGATTTTTTTTATTTCGGCGGGTTAAGAAGGGGTTAAGTCTCCTTAACCCCTCACTTAAGCCTTTGCCAAACGGTACCTTAGCGTTTTTAATATTTGATAAAAGTTAACTGTGGTGATTCTTAATAGGG
>NW_017979243.1:0-1132 GCF_001876935.1 Asparagus officinalis | reverse complement strand
CAATCTTAAAAAGACCATCTTTATTTGTCAAATGTTCCTCGTGCCCACCCATCAACATGCGTCAACATAAACAAATGCATTCCTCTTCATGGGTGCCTACTTTATTGTGCTAATCTCGGGAAACTAGTGTTGGCAGGTTCTAATAATATGTGGTGATTTAGAGATCTGATTTATAATTATTTGCTATGACCAGAACCCGTGACTAAATGCGCCCAAATGCGTTCATACCAAGGGCTTTTTAGCTTAAAATGATAGGGCCGTCAATGTCCCTTAAATCTTTGTTCGTACTAAGAGTTCTTGGCGGGGTAGCCAAATCAAATTTGATTTGGTAAAGCGAAGATTTTAATGCTTTTTATCTTTCTTTTTCTTGTGGTTGAAAAATATATGTGTTGATGACTTTTAGTTGTGATTAAATCTGGTTATGAAAACAATCTTCTTATGCTATATTATGGGATATCTCCTCTCTTTTGATTATTTTACAAATGAGAAACATTTTGAAACAATGTTGGTCTACTTGAAATATTTTGCGATTTAGAAAATTTTCGCAAATCAAAACAAAACTTAGCTAAGTGACCAACTCTACCACAAAAGTCACAATGATACACATTAGCATGCTTATGATAAACAATAGGTGCATGTGTGTGTAATGAAGAAGCTTGATGGGATGCACAATCATGTGTAGGCTTGTCAATTTTTGGTGCATTATGACAAAATTGAGCTAAATGGCCTTTAAGACCGCAAATAGAATATTTATGAATTTTGTCATACATATGTGCATAGTGAATAGGTTTCTTAGAAGAAATAACATTAAACTTTGCACATAAGTCCATAAGCTTTTTATTATTAGCAATACAAGTGTTTAGTGTTGAATCTAAGGTAGATATTCGTTTTCTCATTTGATTCAACTCATCATTGTGCATACAAGCATTGCTACTAGAAGTAGGATAAACAAGATTACTCATCATAGATTTTAACTTATCTACTTCTAACATAGCATTACGTTTTTCATGAAGCAAACTAGCATTTTTAATTTTCAAATTTTTATTGCATTTTTTAAGAATTGTATTTTCATTTGCAATAAAATTAAACTTAGTAGCTAGTGTTTCATGAATGGATTTCATATTAACATACT
>NW_017979242.1:0-664 GCF_001876935.1 Asparagus officinalis | reverse complement strand
AGAAATTGAAGAGAATTTGAAGGAAATTGATGAAATTTGTGAGAGGTAAGAATGCCCTAACCTGGATTCGAAGTTCTTAAGAGGGGGAAGAAGATAAGTTTCGGTTTTGGGTATAGTTATGAGTTAATTTTTGATTTTTAATTTGTTTTTAGAATATGAAATAAAAAGTAAGGTTCAGATTTGATTTGAAATGAATGTAGGGTCAAGATTAGATTTTAGATGAATGGTTAGGATTGGTGCAGTTAAAAATGAATGGTTGAGATGATTTTTACTTAAGTGAAACGGGTATGGTTATTGGATTTTGGGTTTAAAACAGAAAATATCCACTTGTCTTAAAAACTGAAGGTTCAGAATTAGTAGTCGACTAATAGTCAAAATAGTCGACTACACTGTAAATGACATAAAGTTAAGTTTTAGTTTTTAACTCAGAGTAGTCGACCAATATGTGAAGTAGTCGACTACACTGTAATCAACAGAAAGTTTATTTTTAAGATTTTACATTGCGTAGTCGACTATAAAGGTAAGTAGTCGACTATAAAGGTAATTTTTCAGAAAAATTGTTTGTAAGACTTGTGCATGTAGTCGACTATAAGGTAAATTAGTCGACTACTTATGGTTTAAATTTATGTATTTTAGTTTTAAAATTAATTTAAATCTTCAATTG
>NW_017979241.1:0-664 GCF_001876935.1 Asparagus officinalis | reverse complement strand
AACGGTCTGATTAAACTTTTGGCGCAAGCCATACCACTTGTACCAACGCTCCTCAAGGAACCCTACTGGGTAGAACTATTTACGAAGTAGTTCCTTGAACTTGTTCCACGACGCCGCTTTCCTCTCCTGTTTGCAATAGGATTTCCACCACGTCAACGCGTGCCCGGAAAGCTTCAGTGTTGCGAACACTATCTTCTCCTTGGACGAATATCCGTAGAGAGTGAAGTACATCTCCATACATTCGATCCAATCATCAAGCTTCTCCACGTTGATACTCCCATCATAAACAGGAATCTCAACCTTGAAGTTAATCTTCAGATTTTGGTAATGGTTCTTACCCCTTTGATGTCCAGCAGTCTTGACAATCTCAGTCTCCCCCTCTGAATCAGATTCCTCGTGTTCCTCGTCGGATTCGACGAGTTTCTTCTTGCCCTTCGAAGAAGATTCCTCCTTTTTGTCACCTCCGTTGATTAGACCCACGAGTTGGGTAAGAGTCGTCCCGATCGTCTCAATCTGTCTCTCCATGGCATCAAGTCTCGCTGAATTATCTGCTTCAGTCATCTTCTCCTTCCTTAGTTTCTGGACCCTCTCCAAAGAAATAAGGATCTCGCCAAGCTTCTTGTACTGTGAACGAGTAAGGACCATACACAGGTTCCCCCTTCAC
>NW_017979240.1:0-664 GCF_001876935.1 Asparagus officinalis | reverse complement strand
AAAAGATTTTTCTTTTCCATCCTTTTTAGTTGCTTTTAATTCATAGGGTTGCATTTCATATTGATAATAAGAATTCACTAAGTGATTTGAGCATCTTGATTTGGCACACACTTAAAAATATCTTTAAGGGCAAAAACCCATAATCAAGATAAGGTTAGGGATTTCATCACCCTTTCCTTAGCCCAAAAATCACTAATTCCTCACTTCACAAACCCAAGCCTAATAAAACTCATTAGACGTTGGCCCCTAAGGATTCGAGCTCAATAAGGAACAAGAAATCCTTAAGTGAACCAGTTTAAGTTTTCTCAGATTAGTTGGTGTCTAAGGCAAGGTTTAGGGGTTGCGTAAAGCGCTCCGCAAAGAAAGAGGTACTTAATTGATCTTTGATCAACCTCTAGTACTATCCTTACCTGGCTAACTATCCGGGTAAAACTTTGATCTTTTCACTGTAGGAGTTGTTGGTTAGGAGCTGGTCTAGTTGAGTTAGGCTAAACCCTAGAATTAGAGTGATTGAAAAGTGATTGCTTTGATTTGTTTTAGTTAGGATTTTTCTTTTTCTTTATCTTTTCATAAAAAAACTAATTTTTTTTCCTTAAAAAAAGAAGAAGAAATATTTTGGTGTATGCAACAGTGGATTAGGGATAATACACGTCGATTAATTCGC
>NW_017979239.1:0-664 GCF_001876935.1 Asparagus officinalis | reverse complement strand
ATCTGGATTCACTGCAGTGAATCGAGATTCACACATGCGTGCCTTCGTTTTTCAACTGGTTTTCCAACTTGTTTCTTCAAAAAATAGGAAACTTTTCAAAAAATTGGAAAATTTTTACCTTTTACAACAAAAAGCTACGATCTTTAAGGTTAAAACTAAAACTTTTAGACGAAAAATCAAACAAATTTCATAAACTTACCATTAAAACGTCAAAATAATTTAACGATGACAAAGGTTGAAGACGGTGGTTGAAGATGAAGGTTGAAGACGAAGGTTGAAGAAGACCGTTGATAGAGATGCAGTTGAAGGCAAAAGAGAGTTGCTGTGATTTTGGAGAGAGAGGACGTGTTGTATTTTTGGTTTTAATCATTATCTCCAGTTTCCAAAGAGAGAGAGAGAGAGAGAGAGAGAGAGAGAGAGAGAGAGAGAGAGATGCTGTGATTTTGGAGAGAGAGAGATATGTTGTGACTTTTGGAAAACTCAATAGACATGCATTCATTACATCTGACAAGTGGCTGTTAATTTTACATGATTACCCTTATGCAACAGTAATAGTATTATAATCCCATCCATTGGATGAATCTAGATTCAATGGAGAGGATTGGTTTTTAGTTTTTAGGATAGTGAGCTTTTTATTTGAACCTCTCCCTATATATATATATAT
>NW_017979238.1:0-664 GCF_001876935.1 Asparagus officinalis | reverse complement strand
TAGCCCGACTCAAACGGTAGTCGATAAAGGCTAATCAAATCCGTTGAAGGCTGGGGGTTAGCCAAAAATTCCAAAGTCAACACCTAACACGCGTCGCCGGGTAGTCTATTCCCGTGAGAAAGACGAAGTCTACGTATGCAATATCGTAGCACTAAGAGCGTCAACTCTCTTAGCACAACGTCACATGCGGAACGGATTTACATAATCCGCATGCTAGCCCGACTCAAACGGTAGTCGGTAAAGGCTTATCAAACCCGTTGATGGCTGAGGGTTTGCCAAAAATCCTATAAATACGAGAGTCACAGACGCATCAGCTTCATTAGTTGGTCTCGTGACTTGAGCATCCAACGACATTCGAAACCCTACGGTCAACGCCGGACAACGCGTAACCCTAGGTCAACGCTAGTCAACGCGTTGCAATCAAACAGTCAACGTACGACGTTCAAAACCCTAAGGTCAACGCCGGACAACGCGTAACCCTAGGTCAACGCCAGTCAACACGTTGCAATCAAACAGTCAACATATGACGTTCAAAACCCTAAGGTCAACGCTGGACAACGCGTAACCCTAGGTCAACACCGGACAACGCGTAATTCTAGGTCAACGCCAGTCAACGCGTTGCAATCAAACAGTCAACGTATGACGTTCAAAACCCTAAGGTTAA
>NW_017979237.1:0-665 GCF_001876935.1 Asparagus officinalis | reverse complement strand
AATTTGGATCTTTTTCATGCTCAATTTAATTCATGCCTTTGTGGGGTTATATGTGAGGGTTGAGGGTGTAATTTGATGCCTCGAGCTAATTTTTCAGGGGGGTAAAAATGCAATTTTGAGGGGTTTTTATGCAAAAATTAGGGCTGAAATTATTTTTTGAATCTAACCCTTTGAGTTATTTTGCAGGCCGTCATGTCTCGCGCCTCGAGAGGTCGTTCCCCTGCCATGTCGGTTGATGGCGCGCCTCCCTCTTATGCTGGTGAGCTACTTTTTGCAAATAAACCCTTTTTTCTTATAAATTTGTAAATTGACCCTTTTTTAAACCCCACGTTGTTCTCCTTGGCGAGGCAATCGGGAAGAGCCTTGATTCTCCTTGGTGAGGATCGACGCTTCAAAGATATGTTTTGCTTGGTCAAAACCATATCTCAAAATTAAAGGGGGCGATTTGACACTACATTGCGTTTTATAAGGCAGGGATATGTTGTCGACATACCCTGTTTTGTGATTGTACAATGTGGCCAAATCGTCTCACCCTTTATAAGGCAATGACTCTATCTTAGCTATTCGTAAGATGAGTTCAATTTCCTTCTATAATTGAGACTAACCAGTGTTTAACTGTCTATTTTGCAGTGGGGTACCCTTCTGGATCATTCCCATCCCACGCA
>NW_017979236.1:0-665 GCF_001876935.1 Asparagus officinalis | reverse complement strand
TCCGACGAGTATACGAGTATAAACTGCTTCTCAAACTCCGATAAGTATAAGAGTATAAACTGCTTCTCATCACTCCGAAGAGTATATGAGTATAAACTGCTTCTTAATTCCTCCAATCGGTATATGAGGTTAAACTATTCCCTGATACTCCAATAGGTATATGAGTCTAAACTATTTCCTACCATTGACGGGAAGTTCCTGGAGGATATTACGCTAATATTCTTAAGGATAACCCGGTCGGACAACAAAATCAAACCCAGTTCCGAGAGAGAAGCTGGGGGTGGATAATCCAATGCATCGGGAAGTTCCCGAAAGAATACCACAGGGGTATTCTTAGGGATAACCCAATCATTGTGGAATTGGTGAATAAGAAATTCACGTTCGAACTCAGAAGGCCGGAATGTCTCTTCTCATTCTCTAACTCTTATGAGTTATTTTTGTGAGATGAGATCCAATCCTCTGACAGGTTAATCTTTTCTCACCAAGCCATCCGCTGATCAAACTAAGCGACAGTGGATCCACCAACATTTCCACTTGCCCGTCATTGGCATTTCTCAGACTTAACGTGATAGGTCCTAAATGCCTAGCATTCAAAATCTCCCTTTGAGTGATAATATGGGTTGGCACTTTCTTTGCTACCCGTATTCCACTCTCTTCGCTTTCTG
>NW_017979235.1:0-665 GCF_001876935.1 Asparagus officinalis | reverse complement strand
GATCTAGCATTTATACAAAAATATGATTTTAGGCCCAATAACACCGGATAAAAACTCAAATTTAAGCATAAAAACACAAGGGGTGAAGTTGGGTGAGATGTTACTCGCCTCTGATGGGAACAAGGGTCCTGAATCTGTAGGAGAACAATCCCCTTCGCTGAACACCGATGGATCTCGCGAAACCCCACTGAAAATCCTTCGAAACGACCCAAAAATGCCAAAATCCGAGCTAGGGTTTTGAGAGGAGAGAGAGAAGGAGGCTGAGGCTATTAGGGTTCAATAGAGGGTTCTGAGAGCTTCAAAACGAGTATATATAAGTAGGGTAACAACCGGGTTTGGTATAAACAAAACTAACCTGAAACAGACTAAAACTGGCGTATGTACGCTGAGCGGTCGACCGCAGAGACCACGGCGGTCGACTGCTCAGAGTTCTGGGCCATGCTCAGACTGGGGTTCGGTAAAAAGGTTGTAACTTTCTCATACGATCTCGGAATGAGTTGATTTAAGATTTGTTGGAAAGCTATTGAAGAGACCTAAAACTTTGGTCTTATACACCTTTCCAGATTCTAACTGAATCAGTATGCAAAACATAGAATTTCTCAACTGGTCAAAATTCTCAGATTATCACTATTTGCCTTTGTGCATGTTTTGTGTATTTACACTCA
>NW_017979234.1:0-665 GCF_001876935.1 Asparagus officinalis | reverse complement strand
AAGGAGATTTTGGCTGTGGTCCTAACTGTAGTAAGGTTTGACCAAGTGGGGGTTTTGAGATGATCCTAATTTGTAGGAAGGTTGGATCATTTGATTTGTGGACCTCTCGTTCATTGAAAGAATTGAGAGGGGATTTTGGCTTTGGTCCTAACTGTTCAAAGGTTTGACCAAATGGGTTGTGGGAATTTAAATAACTTTAATTCATGACGGATTTTGGTGTACCCTTTGTCGATCGATTTGATCGGTGAGGGGTTTTGTGAGGAAAGATTAATTGTGATTAAATCTCATCTCAACAAAAGTAATGTGAGGATCTTAATTATTTTTACACATAATCAGTTTTCATTTAGAATAATCAACTGATATCGGGTTATCCTGAAATATCCTACATAGGATTCTCTAGGAACTTCCCGTTTTACATAGGTTATCCTGAACGTATTACGGATAATACTTTTTCAGGAACTTCCCATTTATCGGCATCATCAATTTGTTACCATCCTGAGTAATCAATACTTTTTCAGGAACTTCCCATTTATCGGCATCATCAATTTGTTACCATCCTGAGTAATCAAGCGATAGGCACCGTTTGAGTAGACTGTTTCTAGCACGAACGGTCCTTCCCATTTAGGTTCAAATTTGCCTTTCTTCTTAGAAGTGAGAATCATAGG
>NW_017979233.1:0-665 GCF_001876935.1 Asparagus officinalis | reverse complement strand
GTCAACAAAATCAAATGGGCCTCTTTCATTGCACTAATTGCAATCGGAAAGGTCATTTAAACAATTTTTATTTTGACCGTGTTCGTACACCATATGTGCCCAAGAGGGTTCATAACCCTAGGGCTTTGAGCTTGAATGATAGGGGTCATGTCCATATGTGCCCAAGAGGGTTCATAACCCTAGGGCTTTGAGCTTGAATGATAGGGGTCATGTCCCTAAATCCTTTGGTACCAAGAGTTCTTGGGTACCAAAACAATTTTGAATTTTAAACCAAGAATTTGAGTATTTTTATTTTTCCTTGTCTTGGTTTTGAAAATTATGTTTTAAGATCTTTTGGTTATGAAAACAATTTTTATTTTATCAAATCTTTTGTTTTTATGATTATTAGTTTTGATTTTGATGAGAGGTTTGCATTTATATAACCCTCCGGATTTATTGGGTGTTTATTCCCAAATCATGTTTACCGGATGCTAGAATGATTATATGGGTTGGAACAAGCTTAAGAGCTTGATATATTGTTGCCTCTCTTGAAAATCTTTTATCAAATATTTTGTTTTGAATTATTGCTTTGAATTCATTATATGATGATATTTATATGTTTGTGCTTATGGATCATCTATTCGTGCCTTATAATGTATTCCATATATCGTTTGATCAAATCTCAC
>NW_017979232.1:0-666 GCF_001876935.1 Asparagus officinalis | reverse complement strand
GGAACCATTGCAAGCGGTGTAATCAGAGGGGCGTCCTCTTGGAGAGCTCCTTCTTCTTCATCATCAGATTCAACAATAGGCTCAGCAGCAGAAGCTCCACCTGGCATATGAACCAAAGCAAAGTTAATAAAATAGATGGAGGCAAACGCAGTAAGTCTAAGCATGCGTCAGGATCAGCCTGAACGCAAGAAAGTTAAACCTGCGTTCAACAGCTATGAACGCAGGACTTCTGCCTGAGTTCCAGATTAAGAGATTAATCCCTTCATCTTATCAGTAAACACAGAAGTCCTCTTCCACTCTAAGACGAACAAATCTTATCAACAAACACAGAAACTTCTCCAGGTGTTCAACTTCAAGAGTTTGATTCTTCATCGTTACAATGGATACAAGAAATTCCTTCAGGATCCAAAGTCAAGAAGATGAACGGTTTTCATCAAGAAGAATGCAAACTTTGTGCATATTCAAGGTTGAACAGACGAATTCTATTCGCCGTCATCAACCAGAACTCGTCTATGGAATGTCAAAAAAAACCCATTGACGAAGAATACTTAAAACGAAGAAGACAGTGATACTCACTTCGATGTCCAGGCGTTGGAAGCGTCGACGACGGTCCGGAGGCGGACCCAGAAGCACCCTTCGACGGCGGAAGAATGTCCGCCATCTGTT
>NW_017979231.1:0-666 GCF_001876935.1 Asparagus officinalis | reverse complement strand
AAAGTCTCATATTCTCAGCCGCCAGCTGCCTTCGGGCTAACGAGCTTTTTGTTGTATGCTTTTGACTCGGTCTATTAATAGAAACTCCGCTTTTACTTCTTTCTTGTGATTTTTTCTGTATTTATTCTGAATGACAGATTTATGGGATTTTTGGCAAACCCCCAGCCCTCAACGGGTTTGATATGTCTTTACCGATTACCGTTTGAAATCGGACTAGCATGTGAATTATTAAACCCGTCTCACATGTAACGTTGTGCTAAGAGAGTAAACTCTCTGAGGCTTTGTGCTATGATTTTGAATACATAGGCTTCGTCTTTCTCACGGGAATAGACTACCCGGCAACGCGTGTTAGGCGTTGACTTATCCCTACTTAGGCTTCGGGATGAAATTCCCCGTGCATCGAGTGCCCAGATTGGAAGTTGACAATCGTGTCTTTTCTAAAAGCAAAGACAGATTGAGAAACGGGAGAGGAAGAATTTTATATTCTATCTCCCGGTGCTGAAGAGGAAGAATTTTATATTCTATCTTCAGCTGGAAAGGAAACTCGAGATGGGATCTCCACCCCCAGAATCCAGAAGGATGAAACTAAGAGTGGGGTCTCCACTCCGAGAATCGAAAAGGTTCGAACGACCCTAACTTTTATAGGATTGGTCATTTGAACCCAAA
>NW_017979230.1:0-666 GCF_001876935.1 Asparagus officinalis | reverse complement strand
CTGTTGAGCTTCCAAGCGCTTTTCATCCAGCCTCTCAAGCTCTTCGAGACGCTTCTGATGCTGTTCTTCAGTCGTCATCTCTGTTGCGAGGGCGATCCGAAGGGATGGAATCTGAATCTCCAGCGGTAGCACAGCTTCACATCCGTATACCAGCGAATACGGGGTGGCACCTGTGGGCGTGCGTATGGTGGTGCGATAAGCCCAGAGTGCTTCACCGAGTTTATCGTCCCAGTCTCGTTTATTGGTCTTCACGAGCTTTGACAAGATCTTGATGATCGTCTTGTTAAACGCCTCCGCTAATCCATTCGCGGCGGGATAATAAGGTGTTGATGAGACGTCTTCAATTTTGAACTTGTCACAAAATCTGATGAAGGCGTTGCTTATAAATTGCGGACCGTTGTCATGAATGATCCTTCTTGGCACGCCGTGTCTGTAGATGACATGATGCTTGATGAAATTGATGACGTTGTTCGTCTTTACTTCTTTAAGCGGAATTGCTTCAGCCCATTTTGAGAAGTAATCCGTGATCGCCAGAATGAATCGATCGCCTTTGACTGAGGAGGGGAAAATAGGACCAACAATGTCCATGCCCCATACTTCGAACGGCCAAGACGTGGTTGATGTGTGCAACTGCTCTGGCGGTTGATGCATATAATTTGCATGTAT
>NW_017979229.1:0-666 GCF_001876935.1 Asparagus officinalis | reverse complement strand
ACAAGATCCACAAGGATCTAGTCCATCAGTCAAACACAGGCCTCGGCCTCGTGTTTATAAACCTAAACGAGACTCTCATGTTTCTTCTCAAGAACATGACACGGTCCGTCAGGTTCAAAAGGGACAACATGGATTTGAGATTCATGTTCAACCCATCCAAGGGCAGGGGGTTCCATCTCCACCTTCACGAGATCTTTCCCAGGTCTCCGACTTGCGTGAGCTATTGACAAGAGGAAGGCCAACACAGCAAGTGGCTCACTCATGCCAATGTGAGCGGCTCATATCTGCTGTCCTCTCCGAATGCAGCTGTTGCTCACCGACGCCTAGGCAATCGGTGTTTAATAGGTTGACGAATGTCGCTAGACCTGCTAAACGACAGCGTCGCTACAAAAAGAAGACCTCTGAAATCGAATATCCCGAGGTCACCATCAACATGATCGGTAGAGGAAAAGCCTCGCGTTCCGATTCTCACGAGTCACAAAGAAGTAATTCCCCAACTGTTAGGGAAATTTGTGATTAGTTCGAAGGAGTATATAAGCATACTCGGACCTGGACAGGAGCTATTCGCCCGGTTGACTATCAAAAGTTGGCCAAAGAAATTACAACAAGTGATGAGCATTCAGCAATAGCCGAATCTCAATCTTCGAGCTCGGTCGGACCACAAGA
>NW_017979228.1:0-666 GCF_001876935.1 Asparagus officinalis | reverse complement strand
CTGCACGGAGGGCATCACGGTGGTTATGAAAGAGGCATGGGCATTGGTGCCACTCGGACTTACTTGAGGGCGTCCTCCATACCGGAAATCAACACTTCTAATCAGGAGCTACGTCGCGAGGTGGCTGATCTTAGAGCTCGGGTAGCTGAGATAGATAATCTCAGGGAGGAGCTTAGGGAGGAGCTTAGGGAGGAATTTAGGTCTCAGATGCGCTTGATTACTAACAATATGGTACATACGCACTCTCGCATACACATGTACATTGGCACAAATATACATACATCTTATACACGTAAACATACACATAGACTTAACACTCAGACATGTATACTCATACATTGCTACTACTTTATAGGTTAATTCTCAGGGCACTCGTTCTACTCCCACTCGTAATGATCCATCAACTTTTATGCGTCCTGCTCCAATTCATCAGCCTGCTACCGATATACCTCATTCTGCTCGTCCTGCTTCGATTGCTAACACTTCTAGTTCCAGTGCTCAAGGTTTGTCACATGAGAATATTGCTAGGATATTTGCAGACTTAAGGCGTTCGGGTTTGTCCCAAGAGGATATTCTTCGAGGAATTTCTTCTGTTCCTTGATTGGATGAATCAGACTATTCCTATCTTATATTTTGGATGTATGAGACATTTTGGATATTAGAGAC
>NW_017979227.1:0-666 GCF_001876935.1 Asparagus officinalis | reverse complement strand
CCATTTTTCGCACTCTTCTTTTGCAAAATCTTTTTTTTTTGTATATGTGTATATATTTTGAAAATATGTTAATCAAGACACTTTGTAAAATTATTTTCAACTTTAAGCTAAGCATGCAAAAATTTCAATATATTAAATAAAAGTCCAAGTTAAGGCTTAAGTAAAGTATACTACTTTAAAAATCATTTCTTAAAAATTTTATTTAGAGTTATCATAAAAAGTAAACTTAAGTAAATAACTAACTAGGAATTAGAAAATTTCAAATTTATCAAATAATTCAATTATTACATAACTCAATCAATTTGGCAAGTGACGATATTTTTATAAATTTTTTTTTAAAGAAAAGGAAAAAGAACAAAAATGTAACTAAAAATATAAAATAAAGAGAAAAAATAACTAATTCCCACCCCCACACCTAAATTTTGCATTGTCCTCAATGCAAACTCTATGATGCATAAAGTAAAGCAG
Source organism: Asparagus officinalis (assembly GCF_001876935.1). Taxonomy (NCBI): domain Eukaryota; kingdom Viridiplantae; phylum Streptophyta; class Magnoliopsida; order Asparagales; family Asparagaceae; genus Asparagus; species Asparagus officinalis. The sequence goes on along the minus strand of NW_017979227.1, from coordinate 198 downwards.
ATAAGAAGTGAAGCACTTACATTTGGTCGGTTGATAAAAATCTGCAATTACCTTTGGTCTGAGGAGGAGGAAATCAAACATTTATTCTTTTCTTATTTTTTTTTTCTCTCTTTTTTTTTCTTCTTTTTCTTCTTCTTTTTTTTTCTTTTTTTTTAACAACTGAACAAGAAACTCTCAAATGAGAGAAGAATAAATTCT
>NW_017979226.1:0-666 GCF_001876935.1 Asparagus officinalis | reverse complement strand
GTGTGTGTGATAACAGTGAATGAAAATATGCAACTCAATTAAATATAGCTAAGTTATGAAAATAAATTAGTAAGCTATAAAAGAAAGAGTTTAGAAAACTTTTCAATAAACAAGAAGAACAGTAGATGATGATGAGGATAGGATTCTCAGTTGGAATTGAAAGCCTCTTCTTGTTGTAGAAAAGTTCTTTTGAAACAAATAACTAAAATCAGCTTAAATAGCTCTTAAACACCTCTTAATCTTTTGTTAAAAACTCATTGTAAAACAAACTCTTGGTTGTTGAAAGAGGAGAGCAATGGGATATTTATACCCACTCAAGACATCAGCCAAAAGAACATTCAAAAGACCAAAATACCCCCAGGGAATCAAATCAGAATATAGCCGTTGGAATACAATGATGAGTTCGGCAGTCCACCGTGAGAAAATGGCGGTCGACCGCGAAGCACAAAAAGCTGGCGAATAGTTTTGAAACATAGGCGGTCGACCGTAGCGGTCAACCATGAAAGTCTCTGGATTGAGCCACGGTCGACCATCACGGTCAACCGTGATCCAATAAAAGGCATAATATGAAAAAGAACTACTGGCGGTCGACCGTGACGGTCGACCGCAAACTGATACATGCTGAAATCAGGTTTTGAACCTGTTTTTGGCTGACTTTGAAAATAC
>NW_017979225.1:0-666 GCF_001876935.1 Asparagus officinalis | reverse complement strand
TTCTATCCTGAAACCTAAGCAAGGATAAGTCTACGCTTAATCCGCGCTGCCGGTTAGTTCTTAACCGTTGAAAAGAACACCCGTTCACATATCCAACATTGTGGCAGGCTGTTATTAATAACACCAAAATCCATGCCTTACACGCATGGGAAATTTCATCCTGAATCCTAAGAAAGGATATGCCGACGCTTAACACGCGTCGCCGGTTTAGTCTTTCTCTGTAGAAAAAGACACCAGAGTTCGATTCTGGGGTATACTATCCCGAAGCCTAAGTAGGGATAAGTCAACGTCTAATACACGTTGCCGGGTAGCCTATTCCCGTAACAATGGCGAAGCGTCGCCGGGTTTAGTCTTTCTCCGTAGAAAAAGACACCAGAGTTCGATTCTGGGGTATTTTATCCCGAAGCCTAAGTAGGGATAAGTCAGCGTCAAATACACGTTACTGGGTAGCCTATTCCCATAACAATGGCGAAGTCTACGTATTCGAAGTCGTAGCGCCGAGTCTAAGAGAATTCACTCTCTTAGCACAACGTTACATGCAGAACGGATTTAGACAATCCGCATGCCAGCCCGATTCAAACGGTAGTCGGTAAAGGTTAATCAAATCCGTTAAAGGCTGGGGGTTAGCCAAAAACCCTAAAGTCAACGCCTAACACGCGTCGCCGG
>NW_017979224.1:0-666 GCF_001876935.1 Asparagus officinalis | reverse complement strand
TCTAATTGAATCTTTACATGCATATCTAACTCATAGAGGACTTTGTACTTGCTTCTAGTTACTAGTTTAGTTAAAAGATGTTTTAATGAAACTAGTTAATTTATACAAGTTGTTTTGTAATTAGTTATACTAGTTGTTGATTCAAAAATGTGATTTTTGGTTCATATGTTTTTAGGAGTAAAAACATTTGTATAAATTACAAAACATTTATTTACAAGTAGTGTAGTTGTATGTTAGAAGCATAGTCTTATTTGAGTTAGGATAATCCCTATGTTATCTAGTTTTCCAATTTGTTGCATAACTAGATAGATGCATATTTCTTAATGTTGATTAAGTTATATGTTTTATATCATCTTGCGTGGATGTTATGTTTATGGATGGTAGTGGACAACGATTCTCTTGTATTTATTGTATTGATGTTATATAGCTAGAAATGTAATTTTTTTTTATTTGACATCTTCCCTCCCCGAGCATGGGCTACGCCTACGGGTTTTGGCACTTGCTCACCGATCATGGGCTACGCCTACGGGTATAGGCCTGTTCGGGTGTGGGGGGGGTATGGTTATTTAGTTTAGTTATTTTATTTATGGCTTTTATTTTACATTTAATACAATATTATTACCCATCCTACGAGATGGTTTTTCCATTATAAATGGGGCTTGCACG
>NW_017979223.1:0-667 GCF_001876935.1 Asparagus officinalis | reverse complement strand
ACAGGAGAATTCAGACGAGGAGCTCCAAAACGAGTACTCGTTCAAAGACGAAGACGTTCCAGCTATTTTTGAGACCCTTCTCGAAAACAACAAAATCAGACTCCCGCCCATCACGCATAAGGAGGAAGATGGCGATTCTGCGAATCCAACGTACTGCGAGTACCACAGAAGGATCCTCCACCCCACCAAGGAATGCTTTGCTCTCAAGAACAGCATCCAGACCTTGGTTGAAGCCGGCGTTATAACGCTAGGGTAAGCCGATTGAAAACGGCAAAACTCCAAAGAGTACAAGAGTATAAACTGTTCCTCAAGACTCCGAAGAGTATATGAGTATAACAAAACTCCGATAAGTATATGAGTATAAACTGCTTCTTACCACTCCGATAAGTATAAGAGTATAAACTGATTCTTGATCCTCCGACCGGTATAAGAGGTTAAACTGCTCCCTGATACTCCGATAAGTATAAGAGTATAAACTGCTTCTTACGACTCCGATAAGTATAAGAGTATAAACTGCTTCTTACGACTCCGATAAGTATAAGAGTATAAACTGCTTCTTACGACTCCGACAAGTATAAGAGTATAAACTGCTTCTTACGACTCCGACAGAGTATATGAGTATAAACTGCTTCTCAATACTCCGATAAGTATAAGAGTATAAACTGCT
>NW_017979222.1:0-668 GCF_001876935.1 Asparagus officinalis | reverse complement strand
TTGAGTTGTCGACTGCTCGGCCGACCGTAGAGGAACATGCCGATCAATCGTCCTTTGCCCGGCTGACTCTTCTCTCGCCTTCTCGATCGAACCTCCCTGTTCAGTTCGTCTGAAAGGTAACGCTTTGGAGGACAATCTTTCCACCTTGAGAGCTATGTTATGGGCTTTGTCCACAGAATACACGTTGTGGATGACTACATTCTCTTGAATTGAATACTCAAACCTCAAATCATCATGAGGAAGGGTTTGATTGGGAAGTCGTCAATGATGTGGAGGGGGTTGATATGGAGAAGGTTGATATGGAGGGGGTTGATATGGAGGTGGTTGGTTTGGACGTGATTGATTTGGAGGGGGATGAACTGGAGGGGTTCGAGAATTGTACGGGGGTAGATGTCGGGGTTGCCTAACTCCGGGTCCGCCTAGGTGATGATCGTCGGCGAAGTTATTCCCATTGTTATGATGAAGGGTAAGTCCTTCAATGGTTTGTTGAAGGTTCTGAAGAGACGCCTCCAACGTATCAAATCTTCCATCCATAGAATCCATCCTCGTGAAAAGATCCTGTAGAGAAAGCTCCTTCTCACCGTCACCTGCCATTGTCGAGGATGTTGAAGCCGAAACTCTGATACCACTTGACGCAGACGTAGAAACGGGGAGGCCGATCGGATATC
>NW_017979221.1:0-668 GCF_001876935.1 Asparagus officinalis | reverse complement strand
TGTCGGACGGATAGTTTATGCACATCCATCATGTGGAGAAAGGTTTTATCTTCGCTTATTACTGAATGTAGTCAAAGGACCAAAGTCATTTGAAGATATAAGAGAGTTTAATGGAACCGTTTATCAAACCTATAAGGAGACCTGTGCAGCAATGAGATTATTAGATGATGATAATGAATGGCCACATGCTATAGATGAAGCATCATATTCATCTTCAGGGCGTAAAATGAGAGAGTTATTTGCGCAGATACTAATCTTTGGTGAAGTGATAGATCCTAAAAAACTGTGGAATGACAATTGGAAGTGTCTTACTGAAGGTATTATTGACATGCAAAGAAAACTGCTCAATATGCCAACTTTGGATATGACTGATACTCAGCTTCAGAACCATGCTCTTTTAGAAATTCAAGACCTCTTGCTACAAAATGGCCAGTCCCTACTAAACTTCAGTGGAATGCCCACACCAGATCCCCAACTTTTGAAGCAATGTAGTGATAAACTTATAAGTCAGGAGTTAAACTTCAATATAGAGGAATTACGAAAAGAACATGAGATATATTTTCAAGGACTGAACACTCAACAACGAGATGTATATAATTCCGTTATTGACTCCGTATACAACAGAAGTGGGGGACTATACTTTTTGTATGGTCATGGAGGGACTGGTA
>NW_017979220.1:0-668 GCF_001876935.1 Asparagus officinalis | reverse complement strand
ATCCTTTTGAAAAATCATTTTCAACAAGAAAACTAGAGAGGCGAGCATACCAAGCCCTAGGAGCTTGTTACAACCCATATAAGGCTTTTTGTACCCGGTAAACATGATTAGGAAAAGCATGATCTATAAAATCGGGGGGTTGCTCAACATATACTTCCTCTTCTATAAAACCATTTAAGAAAGCACTTTTGACATCCATTTGAAATAGTTTGAAATTTTTAAAACTAGCAAATGCCAAAAACATCCTAATAGATTCCAACCTTGCAACCGGTGCAAAGGTTTCATCATAGTCTATGCCCTCCTCTTGATTGTATCCTTGGGCAACCAAACGTGCTTTATTTCTAGTTACAATGCCATGTTCATCAAGTTTGTTTCTAAAAACCCATTTTGTACCAATTACACTAGCATTGTTAGGTCTAGGAACTAACTTCCAAACTTCATTTCTTTGAAAATTGTTTAATTCTTCATGCATAGACAAAACCCAAAATTCATCATTCAAAGCATCATTAACCTTTTTTGGTTCTAGTTGAGATAGAAAAGCAACATTACCACATTCACTCAATGCTTTTGAGCGAGTTATAACTCCTTTTGAAGGGCTGCCAATGATTTGTTCCTTTGGATGATTTGATGTGAATTTCCAAGCTTTAGGTGGTTCAACTTGATCTTGA
>NW_017979219.1:0-669 GCF_001876935.1 Asparagus officinalis | reverse complement strand
TAGGACGGAAGGTCTGAACTCCGTGATCATTTGAGTGTGTTTGAGTTTGTCATTGGCGCATTTGCTTTTATATTTATTTTATATCGCCAATTGTGCATTGCTCATTTACGTCATCCACTATCTAGTTCATTTTGTTTACCCTTGTGTTAGTTTATATATCCTTGCACATACATTGCCTATATCTCTTTGTTAGGATATATCTTGTTGTTCATATTGCTTATCCTAGCTCATATATTGTTGTATTTCATACTTGCTAGGATAACTTGTTAATTATTTTTAATTGGTATTTAATCGGATTAGTTTAATTAGCATTTAATCGGATTAGATTGGCATAAGACCCTAATCACCCCCCCTCTAGGGTCTAACAATTGGTATCAGAGCTTGGTGCTCTTTGATTTAAGGTCTAACCGCCTTGAGTTAAAGATCCAAGTTATCTTTTTGTGCTAATCTTGTTTTGATTGCATTTTTTGTCGTGCTTGCACATATATATTTATCATGGTCATGAAGCGTGCACATTTGTTAGGCTATGAATCTAATGTTGCTCCTAAATTCATTAATTTTCCTTATGCACAATGGGCCTCTAGATTTAAAATTTTTGTTCAATCTAAAAATATTGATTTATGGGGAATTATTGATGATGCTTATATTGTACCCACTATGGAGAAATCC
>NW_017979218.1:0-669 GCF_001876935.1 Asparagus officinalis | reverse complement strand
ACATGGAATACCCGTCTTTTTCACTTCTTGAGCCGTCATCAAAGCGTTGATTTTATTTTCAAGCTCTTTTATTTTCCCGTCATCGTCTATGTCTTTATTCGAATGACGTTGAGGAGAATGAGTTAGACCACCCCCTGTAAGAGGTTCTATTGAACTACCTCCAATATCGTTATTGGGAGGATCCGTTAAACCACCCTCAGCGTTATTGCTATTGCGAGGTGTATCGGCCATAATGACTTCATCCACTTCTGGATCACTATCATCTGTGACGCTGATTGGACTCAGGAGGTTGAGGCTGTTGAGTTAACAGTTCTCTCATTTGTTGGATAGCCAACTTCATTTCTGTCTTCACTTCAGCTCTAATTTCTTCACGTTGTTTGGCTAGAGCTTCCTGAAGTATTTGAGTGAACTGATCAGCAGTGATCGTGAATACTTCTCTGATTTGTCCTGTGCTAGATATTGTATCATCCGAAGCGATTGCAGAACAAGTGTCCGAGAGTTCATCCTCTGATGACATCTCTTCATGCATTCTCCTGATAGCTCCTGGCCGGAGTCGAGACTTCCATCGGGCAATTCTTGGATTGACTTTTCCTCTCGGGAAAAAGTCGGGATTTGAGTCACTTGAATGCCGTTTAGATTTTCTTTTATCAGCCACGTTGATGGTGACTT
>NW_017979217.1:0-669 GCF_001876935.1 Asparagus officinalis | reverse complement strand
ACAGCACTTGTATACCCTCAAGTTTTCAAAGCTTGCACTTATATACCCTCACTTTTTGTGCCAGCACTTGTAAACCCTAAAGTTTTTAAAAACTATCACTTAAATACCATAAAGTTTTCAAAACATGCACTTGACTACCCTCAAGTTTGCATAAATGAGGTATTTAGTGCAAGTTTTAAAAACATTAGGGCGCTTAAGTGACAGTTTTTAAAAACTTTAAGGTGTTTAACTCTGTCAAAAAAAAGTAAGGGTATATAAGTGCAAGTTCTAAAATCTTTAGGTTATATTAAGTGCTGCCAAATACAAGTGAGGGTATATAAGTGCAAAGTAAGGGAAACTATAGGGTATCTATAGGGTATTTAAATGCAATGAAGCCTTTAATTTGGATCAATATTCTATCTTTAGTTAGATTAGAAGCCTCAGGCCTGTATGAAGGTAGTTCACAGCCAACTTTTGGCAGACTAGATCACTATAAAAATTTTTCATTGTGGATTCAATGTTCCTCATGGATTCAAGGCTTCCTGGTGAACTCCGAATTATCCCATGGTTTGAAGTTTCAGTTCTGATCATTTCATCATGCTTCCAAATGTGTTAGTTGAAACTCACTACTGTGACTTTTGTAAATTTCGTTGTGAGCTTTCTAATTATCGGCCATATGTCCAAATCTTA
>NW_017979216.1:0-669 GCF_001876935.1 Asparagus officinalis | reverse complement strand
AGCGATTCCTCAGAAGAAAGAAGGCGGAGAGAGGCCAACAGGCGACAAATGCTCCAGCACAGAATTTCATCCCACGGGGGAAAGGTAAGGCACACGCTAATGCAGTTGATGCTATTCAAACCTTTCAATTGCAACCTCAGCAACAGCAGCAGCAGCAACAAGCACCACAACAAGCTCGGGGGCAATGGCAACAACGGCCTCAGAAGCAGAAATCTTCAGAGCCGAGGTTTCCCAAAGTGTACTCCTTCAAAGATGACGAAGTTCCCGGCATCTTTAAGTACCTGTTGGAGAACAACAAAATTCAGCTGCCAGCGATTGTGGATCAAGAAGGGGCTAGCAAAGTGACGGATCCGAGGTATTGCGCATACCATAGAGCGGTCCATCACCCTACCAAGTCGTGCTACCACTTCAAGGACAAGATCCAAGCGCTAATTGATGTGGGTGTCATAACCCCGAAGCTGTCCAAGAATGTTGGAGCAAACGCGGTTTCAATCAGTTTTGGATCAGTGCCCACGGCGTGGTTTGAACCAAAACGCATCACCAAAGTGGGAATGAAGACAGTAAACGACGACCCGCATGGACAGCGCCAAAAAGGAATTATGCCACATACAGCCCCAAACGGCGAAATCCTCTGGGTTCACCCCGACCTAATTGAAGATGAACAATGGG
>NW_017979215.1:0-669 GCF_001876935.1 Asparagus officinalis | reverse complement strand
CTCCCGATCTTGATTGATGTAGTGGACTCTACGGTTGAATGATTCGTTGATTGATCAACCCGTACCGTCGTTTGCGTGCGATTCGTTAACCCCGTCACCTCATTAATCTGCTTCATCGCGTCTCATTTAGCTTCGATATTGTGGTTTAACGATCATTCTTGGATTCATCGCCTGATGGTTCGTTAGTTTGTCGAATCACCGTGCCGAGCTGTGCTAAGGGACCCATAGGCAGTTTTATACGCCTACAGATACCCCCTCCAAAGTATTTTAGCCTCGTTCTTTTATAGAAGAGTCTGGAATACTTTGGATATGATTGTCCCAACCTTCAGTCAGTGTAACGGGACCTTGAAATGGCTTCTGTTCTTGATTCCTTCAATCCTTCAGGCTATTCGGTGCTTCGTCGAATGTCTGTAAGGTTTCCGGTGCTGCATTTATTGTCTGACCGTTGTTGGAATTTTGAACTTGAAGTCGATTCCTAATTTTCTGATCTTTAGCTCGTGTTTGTTGGTTCAACATAGAACTGACCATCGATTATTGGCGTTGAGTTCTCATTTGCGACGCGTTGTCCGGTGTAGTGTTGTTGAGTTATCCTTAAGAATATTTTAAAAAAAATATTCTCCAGAAACTTCTCAACCAAAAATAGGAAATAGTTTATACTCGTATACCTTA
>NW_017979214.1:0-669 GCF_001876935.1 Asparagus officinalis | reverse complement strand
GGCTGAGCCTACCAGGGGAACTAACTCTTTCCATCATCCTGATTGGTCAGCGGAATTATCAGCTATCCAATCAGGATGGCTATCCTTGACTTGTGACGCTTGTGATCGTAAATAAATTTTGAAATGTGATTTTGTTGAGAGTTTTGGAAATTAATTTGTTAAATACTGATGAAAAGTATTTGTTTTGTGATATGTTTGATATTGGTTAAAGGATTGATGAGGGGGTGATCCCTACTCTATTTGGCTTTCACTCCTCCTAATTTTTATTGTTTATTTGCTTGAGGACAAGCAAAAGTCTAAGCTTGAGGGAGTTGATAAACACGTAAAATATGCATTATCTTAGTGTGTTACAAGCATGATTTATGAGTGTTTAATGCATATTTCGTGTTTAGATCGAGGATACTGCTGTTGTTTGTGTTCTTATATGTAGGTATTGGCTCAAGATTGAAAGATTTGATGATCGTTGGAAGTTTTACAAGAGTTTGAAGCAATAACAAGATTTTGAAGGCATGGTTCGTGAAGAAAACGGATGCACAAGTATAAAGAACTGGAATTTCGACCATGATGCAGTTTGAATCAAGTAAAACTCAAAAGATAAAGGTTGTAGATCTCTTCAACAGGATTCCAATGCAACTTGAATCACCTCATTCCGAGGTCGGACGCAAAAGT
>NW_017979213.1:0-712 GCF_001876935.1 Asparagus officinalis | reverse complement strand
GACTCTCTCAAAGAGAGCCCGCCAAAGGCAACGTCAACGCCTTGCGAAACAATTCGCAAAGGCCATGGAATCCGTTGACGGGATCCACTACAACGTGGATCTGAAGAACAAAAGAGGCAAAAAACCTCAACAATTGATGAATGGTGGCTCCTCCAAGCTGCTAACAATGGAGTGGGTCCGTGTCAAACGGAACCGATCAACGCTAGAGGAGCGCATTCGCAAGCGCCGCGCACTATCAGCGCAGGCGCGGGCTCAAGCCGAAGAAGCCCCGAGAAAGCCTGCAGAAAGATTAGCCAGAAGCTCACCAACCCGCAAATTTGGGCCAAGTCTTAAAACGGCGATTCAGTACTAAGGAGCAACACATGCAGCTGGAAAGTTCAACTCCGAGAATCAATCAACCCCGCCGATGATTTCCACAACTGCCCCGGGAGATCCCGCAGGACCATCCCAGAAAAAGAAGTCAGTCTTGGAGCGCCTCGGTCCAATTCCCGATGAAAAAGGCAAAGTTCCAGTTCAGGAACGTTTGGGCCCGCTGAAGAATCCCCGAACCACTCAACACGCTGGGGGTCGCCGTCACCTCCAACGTGACAAGGAGCTCAAGGCAGCTGCACGCGCTAATTTGCGCATTGAAGTCCAAGAGCCTGCTGAGAATTCACGCCCAAAAAGGCATGTCTCGAGGCGCGTGACTCTTGAGAGCCCAAAGAAGGCAGTT
>NW_017979212.1:0-669 GCF_001876935.1 Asparagus officinalis | reverse complement strand
TCCAGAACATTTCACGTCCAACCGATAAGTTCCTGAACTTTAACAGTGAATGCTCTCGAGGGATAAAAGACAAGTACAGGAATGACGAACCATCCTCGTGTAACCACTGCGCAGGCTTGCAGAAAGCAATCGCCGAATCCTTTATGGAGTCACCAAACAAGAAGTCTGGTTTCCTTATACATTGGTTTGAGTCCTGCTCTAAAATTAAGGTTGCGTCCGTGATTAACCGTCGCAGAATACGGCAACTACCTCGTTGAATCAACTCTCGGTCCCCTTCGCTGTAATCTGACTTGAACTGAGGAGCAGACTCGATTAACGGTAGCCCCTCATAATAAGAATGAGTGACACTACTCTGGCCCGTAACTGCATCGACGGTGAAGATTGTGGCAGGAAAATGGACTGATACAGGAGATACACATAAGCTGTTTAAGTATAGTCCTAAAATTTTATAGAAAACGGTATATCTTACTCCATAAGATATAGTCGCTATCTCATAACAGGTGTGACGATTTTCCATCTACCATATGTATAAAGGAGATATGCGTTACTATGCACGGGCATTATAACGGTATACCAGAACCTTTCAATACATGTGGGATAATATGAAATCGCCCCTGTATATTATGAAGTGTGTTTTGTCCAAGCAAAACAAACACTTTTAAGCGTCGA
>NW_017979211.1:0-669 GCF_001876935.1 Asparagus officinalis | reverse complement strand
CTCTCTCTCTCTCTCTCTCTCTCTCTCTCTCTCTCTCTCTCTCTCTCTCTCTCTCTCTCTCTCCAATTATTCCTCACCTCCTTTATCTCTCTCTCCTCTCAGATCTTATCTTCTTCTCTCACCGAAGACCCAATCCTGAGCTCCGTTGTGAGCTCCTCCCTTAATCAGACCCGCCTGGCTGAGCTCTGTCGCCCTCCCGCTCTATAACGAACTTCGCCATCGTCGCTGTCTCCAAACAGCACCATCACCGCTTGTCATTGTCCCCTCTTCTGCTGTCCAACTTTGGCAGTCCCTTCAATTGTCACGGCCGTCTCGTCCGCCGACCCATAGCCCATACAGTAACGTCTAATCGTTCGACAATATCCCAAGGTAAGACCCCACTTCTCTTTGACTCGTCATTTTAATATTTATATATGATATAAATTAATTGTATAGATTAGAAAGATATGTTATTATCTGCGTGAATTTGTTGATAATACTGCTGTGGTTACATTTTGTGAAGTGGTGCTATATATAATGAGTGAATATGTTCAAAAATAGTTTATGATTAATTATGAGATGTTTTGAAAGAAAATATTTTAAGATTGTTTTTAGAATTACCATAATGAGAAAAGAATTTATTTTGTAAAAGAATTATTTTAAATAAATACATTTATGATTCCTAAAGAC
>NW_017979210.1:0-670 GCF_001876935.1 Asparagus officinalis | reverse complement strand
GACAAGAAACTCGAAGGATTCATATCGAGTCAGAAATGTGGTCTTGGGAATATCTATCTCCCGACCTCGTAACTAAAATTAACCAAAACGAAGATCAATCTTCGAGAAATGTTGCGCTCCCCGTAACTAATCGAACAAGTCATAAATCCTATCTAATATGGATAGTGAACTTGTTCAAATCACAATAATCTGTACACAATCATAAGCTACCGTCCTTCTCCACGAAAAGGATTGGTGCTCTCATGAACAAAAGATACTCTAGTGAGTAATATTCTAAGATAATAACTCATTTATCTAAATTTGTAGCTCCCTCATCTCAGCAAGTGTCGTACGATAGGGTGCTCGGGATATCGGTATTGTGCTCTGCTGCAACTCGATGCAGGACTCAACCTCTCTCATAGAAGATAACCAAGGTATGTCCTGAAAGACATCCTGAAAATCTGAGACAACTCTAGTCTCACACAAATCAGCATTCCGGTCCCTCAACATCACCTCCTCGACGTATGCCATAAATGACTCCACGTTCTGGTCACCCTATGAGGTTGCTACTATCTATACAAATCCAACGAATGCTCACAAGCTAACTGTTTTAGCAAAACAATGGTCATAGAGAGAAAAGTTTTTCGTAATTTAGAGATATACGAATATAACATTCTCACTCATTCTAGTA
>NW_017979209.1:0-670 GCF_001876935.1 Asparagus officinalis | reverse complement strand
AATTTTGGTTAAAGTTTGCAAATGAGCCCTTTTGCAGAATTTAGCCAATTTTGCATAAAAGCCCCTCTAAGACATTTATGGGCTGTTTTGCAAATAAACCCCTCCAACAACTTTTGATCCTCTTGCGTATAGCACCCACCAAACTTTCAACCAAGTGGACATACAATCCAAGACCTAATTTCAGTCCTCTTTTGCATAAAAGCCCCTCAAAAGATTTCGGCCATAGTGTCACTTTGCCAATAAACCTCCCAAAGTTTCGGCCATTACCTCTTTTTGCACAAAACCCCCCCCGAAGTAATAGTGCATACATGCCCCCTAGTCTACTACAAGAATAAAAATGCAACCTTTACCACAAAATAAGAAGATGGTGAAGAGGAGCTTACCCAAATCAAGAGGCTTGAAATCCCCAATCCAAGAGTCAAGATCCGAGCTTGAAGGTGGAGGGAGAAACCCTAGTGAGAGGTGAAAATTTTCGGCCAAGAAGGAGCATACAAAAACCCGAATTTCTTTGGGGTATGGAGCTCTTGAAAGAAAATCAATGGAGGAAAGAAGCTTGGGGAAGAAGGATGCACAAAACCGAAAATGAGGAGGGGGGATTTCAGTTTTGGGCCAAAGAGGAGGAGTTTCTCTCTTGGAAATTTGAAAGGAGGGAGGGAAACAAAAGAGGCAA
>NW_017979208.1:0-670 GCF_001876935.1 Asparagus officinalis | reverse complement strand
CCCCAATTTACTGTTAGACTTTCAAGTTACCGTGCAGTTTCCCTATTAGAGAATGTACTTTGTATATTCTAACTATTTTGTTTTTCCCCCAAAATATGACTGAATTAACCCCATCACACTTAACACAAGATAGCCTCTCTTTCTCAAGAGACCATACCACTCTTCTTCTCCTCACTTTTGCCCAGTGTTTTAAATATCGGCCGACATGTCGGACATGTCGGCCGATATAGCGGATCGAGGTGTCGAGCGACACAAATCGGGGAAATACAAGTCACATATCGTTTTTGGGTGATATATCGGTCATGTCGGTGAAAAATCGGACATATCGGCCGATTTTTCCTGTTTGAAAAATCGTCCGAGATTTATGAAAATCGGTTCAGCTTATTGGCTTTGGTTTGGGTTAATTAGGTCGATGTCTTGCCCTCTTTTCGAACCCGATAGACACCCCAACGACTGAATACACCCGATCAAAAGAAAAAGAAGGAGAAAAACACCCGATCAAAAGAAAAAAGGAGAAAAACACTGAATACACCCGATCAAAAGAAAAAGAAGGAGAAAAACACCCGATCAAAAGAAAAAAGGAGAAAAACGCTAGTTCTCTCTCGCGACTGGGAACCAGCGGCCTCCTCTCGTCGTTTTGCCTTCGTGGTCTCAACAACAGCAAAAACCC
>NW_017979207.1:0-670 GCF_001876935.1 Asparagus officinalis | reverse complement strand
TCGGTGTTTAATAGGTTGACGAATGTCGCTAGACCTGCTAAACGACAGCGTCGCCAGAAGAAGACCTCTTAAATTGAATATCCTAAGGTCACCATCAACATGGTCGGCAGAGGCAAATCCTCACATCCCGATTCTGATGAGTCACAAACAAGTCATTCCCCGACTGTTCGGGAAATCTGTGATGAGTTTGAAGGAGTGTACCGACGTACTCGGACTCAGACAGGAGCTATTCGCCCGGTTGACTATCAAAAGTTAGCCAAAGGGATTACAACAAGTGATGAACATTCGGCAATAGCCGAATCTCAATCTTCGAGCTCGGTCGGACCACAAGAGGTATCTGCTTATATGGCGGGAAATCCCGAGGACATAGCCAAAAGAGTGGACGAACATCACGTCATGCTCCAGGCGCAGCAGGAGACACTTCTCCAATTAAAAGATATGATGGCCCAACTTATTGCTGAAAAAGGCCACAAACCTGAATCTTCCCGGAGGACAACCTCCAAAGGAAAACAGAAAGCGACCGAGCATTCGGACCGTGAGACTCACAACCTGGGATCCTCTTCTGAAGGTGAGAAGGAGGTGGAAAAAGAACTACATCCTTAATCCACTAAAATGGATGAACTTGAAGCTCGCCTCAATGCAATCGCCAACAGGAGTGAGCTCCGTGAAG
>NW_017979206.1:0-670 GCF_001876935.1 Asparagus officinalis | reverse complement strand
CCGAATCGATTCCCTTTCTCTTACATCTTCAGGTAATATACCATGTAAGACATAGTCGATAATGGGAAAACGCCAATCTCGAACTTCGGGTTCAACTCCTATTGAGTAAACCTCTTTGGCATTCGAACCGTAGATTGGAACAATAAGCTGGTGAGTCCTCACTGTAATCAATTGCTCTGTTTTGGGAGGTTGAGCCAAGGATACTGACAATGCTGCCAATGCGTCTGCATATGCATTTTGGAGACGCGGAACGTACTCGATAAAAAATTCTTCAAACGAGCTTGCCATCTCGATGGCCACCTGGTGGTATGGAATCAGGTCTCGATTTCTGACTTCATACTCTCCTCGTATTTGATTAACTACCAGTTGAGAATCTCCAAAAGCCTCGAGGTATTCGACCCCCAGTTCTTTGGCGAAATTAAGTCCGATTATTAATGCATTGTATTCAGCCACGTTATTAGAGCATGGCTCAGTTAGTGAATATGCTCTAGGCAAGATGTGCTTTTCCGGGGAAACTAAAACGACCCCCACACCTGAGGAGATTTTAGAACATCCGGGTGTACTTGCCACGTTGGTTGATCGAGAAGCCCCATCGAAGTATAATTGCCACACTTGTTGATGCGAGGTGGTATTAACTTCGTGAGTTTCATCTGGCAGATCGTCGTACAAT
>NW_017979205.1:0-670 GCF_001876935.1 Asparagus officinalis | reverse complement strand
CTCATATCGGGATGTCGATATCGAGAGCATAGCCATGCTATGAAAGCACGCTTATAAATCATATTTTTACAGGAGTCGTCTTCATGCACAGTCTCTCCTATTGGATGGCAACTAGGTGATCAAACAACAATTCTCCATCAAATCATGCATATCAACACAAATAATCTAATCATGACATTTCAGGTGATATCCACTATCAATACCAGACCAGTCTTGTATTTTCAACCACAGTAATCATGCATTGTCAAATGCAAAAAGATATCTAATGGCATGCTATATCAGTAACAAAGTAAACATCTACCATAACTTACATCGATCACACTTACTCGGACAAGGATTTAAACCCACAGCTGGATTCAAGTATATATAGGTTCACATAAAGTAATAGTTTCATACAAGTTATAGTGTTATAACTAAATAATATAAAAATATAAAGCTTCCATCTACAAAAAAATGGAGAACATATCGGGTATCATAGAATACATAGGTTATAGATAGCCAAGGTTTCACAAAAATCCTCAATGCGTATCAAGCAAACAAAAGTGTCACTATTCATTGGTAAATAAATTATTATAATCATAAAAGAACGAAACACTTTCAGCCTGTCTGATCTAATCTAATATAGTAATGGTAGGATATGTAAAAGATTGTTCAAATAGTCCAAAAAAAA
>NW_017979204.1:0-670 GCF_001876935.1 Asparagus officinalis | reverse complement strand
TAATTTAGGGATTTACTATCCATTTTCAGCATCTAAGAATAGTCTAAGTTGATACTGGTAAACAAAAACTATAAGAATTGATTAAAAACATCCGGTTAATGGATAAAATTTTTAAAAATATTATAGATTAAAAATTATTGACACTATATAAATTAAAGTAATTTTATATAATTTTAGTAATAAGTTGGGGTAGCCAAAATACATTCGTAACATTAATTGATAGATGTTTAAATCCATAGAAATGATAAAACACTATAATATTATACCTTAGCATTAATTGATTTTAATTTAGAAACTTTAATCTTTGACGTTAATAATATTTATAGGGTAAAAGAATACAAGGAATTACATATGGAGAAACTATTAGAATATTTAGAGATAACTTTAAAAGAATTGAGTTATTTCCATTGCAAATAGGAAAGTGATGGAAATAAATCTAAAATTCAGAAAACGTCAATGAATCACTTGAATTGGCATTAACATAAGACATATCTATTAATGAAGCACTGAATGAGTTACATTAAAAAATAATTTAATAACTTTATCCTAATCAAAGAAAAAATCTTCATGGAAGACATAAGAAAAATTAGTAAGTATCATTATTCCATACTGTGTTCTTCAAATTAAATATTAATATTATAATCTAAGAGAAATTGGTAATGAATAATGC
>NW_017979203.1:0-670 GCF_001876935.1 Asparagus officinalis | reverse complement strand
GACCATGGCTGATATCAAAGGTATTAGTCCAACCATTGTTCAACATCGAATCCATTTGATAGATGATGCTAAACCTACTAGAGATCCTCAACGTAGGTTAAACCCAATGATGAAAGAAGCCGTTAGGAAAGACATTCTAAAATGTCTCGATCATGGGATCATTTATCCCATTTCTGATAGTTCATGGGTGAGTCCGGTCCAAGTTGTTCCAAAGAAATCTGGGATCACCGTGATCCAAAATGTGGAATGAGTTGATTCCCACTCGAATCCAAACTGGATGGCGAGTTTGTATTGACTACCAAAAACTCAACTTAGCCACTCAGAAAGATCACTTCCCTCTTCCTTTCATTGACCAAATGTTAGAGCGTTTAGCAGGACACGAGTTCTATTGTTTCCTGGATGGATATTCAGGTTACAATCAACCACCTTCACTTGCTCGTATGGAACATTCGCTTACCGACACATGCCTTTTGGATTATGCAACGCACCATCCACCTTCTAACGTTGCATGATTAGTATTTTTTTGACATGGTAGAGCAATTTCTCAAAATTTTCATGGACGACTTTTCCATCTTTGGTGACACGTTTTCCTAATGTTTGTATCATCTTAAACTGGTCCTAGAACGGTGCAGGGAGAAAAATCTGACTCTCAATTGGGAGAAATGTCATT
>NW_017979202.1:0-671 GCF_001876935.1 Asparagus officinalis | reverse complement strand
TTAGAAACTTAAACAAACTTTAAAACTCTTTAAACTCCTCTTTAAAACCCTCTTCTAAAAACTTTTTTCTGATGAGAACAATAGGGGTTTATATAGGAAGAAAAACCAAGGCACAAAACCCAAACAAATCCAGCAAAAGACAAAAAAAAAATGCTAAAAAAACTAGCCGTTGGGCCGTCAGTCGACTGACGGGTTTCATCAGTCAACGGATGAGCTGACCGTTGTAGGCATTTACCAGCTCATCAGTCGACTGACGATCTTTATCAGTCGACTGATAGATTATCAGTCGACTGGTCAGTCGACCAAAACGAAACAGAAACTTTTAAAGATTGTATGCACATTCTTCAGTCGACTGATCAGTCGACTGATAACAGGTTATCAACCTGAAACGATTTTTAAAAATAAATTTTAAAGTCCTTTTAAAAATAGTAAATAAATTCTAAAAAATATAAAACTTTGGAAAAAGTTTATAAACATGATTATGAACATGTTGAAAAAGGAATTTTTCAATTTGCTCTTATCATTTGTGAAACCTTAAAAATATTCAAAAACACTAAAATACATGTGTTTATAAACATGTTGATTTTGACATTTAGCTCAGGTCAAGTTTTAAAAACTTGTGTAATGTTTATATGGACATAATAAAAGATGTTAATAATGTTTGTATAGTC
>NW_017979201.1:0-671 GCF_001876935.1 Asparagus officinalis | reverse complement strand
TAATAAACGAGACTGGGATGACAAGCTTGGCGCGGCTCTATGGGCCTATCGGACCACGGTGCGCATACCAACGGGAGCAACCCCGTATTCGCTGGTATACGGATGTGAAGTTGTTCTTCCACTGGAGATTCAAATCCCGTCTCTTCGGATCGCTCTTTCAACCCAGATGACGACCAAAGAACAACACCAGAAACGCCTCGAAGAACTCGAGAGGCTCTATGAAAAGCGCCTGGAAGCTCAACAGCATATTGAGTTTTACCAAGCCAGAATTTCTCGAGCCTTCGACAAAAAGGTTCGATAAAGGAGTTTCAAAGAAGGGGATTTGGTTCTAGCTGAAAGGCGGCCTATGATCCTTAACTCCAAGAAGAAGGGTAAATTTGAACCCAAATGGGAGGGACCATTCGTAGTGGAGACAGTCTACTCGAGTGGCGCATATCGCCTTGTCACCAAGGACAGTGATCGGCTTATGATGCCGATAAACGGCAAGTTTCTGAAAAAATACTATCCTTAGTATCTTCAGGATAACCAATGTATTGGGAAGTTCCCAGAAGAATACCACATGGGTATTCTTAGGGATAACCCAGTCATTGTAGAATTGATTTATAAGAAATCTACGTTCGAACTCTGAATGTCAGAATGTTTCTTCTTATTTTTATCAAAATTCTCTAACT
>NW_017979200.1:0-671 GCF_001876935.1 Asparagus officinalis | reverse complement strand
TTTATTTTGTACTCCACTTGAGACATTTTTAGACTTGAGAGGTTTATGTTCTAGAGTTGTAAAGGTTGTATGCCTTATTTCCTGTATCAGATATTATATACTTTGAGACATGTTGAGATCTCCAGATTGTTGTTATTCATTTCAGACGTTGACTATGTATTCCAGTTTATTTGGTTGATGAGATGTGTTAATTCGATATTCTATCATTTCATCAAGTATTTGTTAAAAAAACCTTTTACTTGCTTTGTACCTACACCTGTTGTCATTCCACGGTGTGGTGCATGGCAGGTTATTACACGGTGTGGTGCATGGCAGGTTTGACATTCCTGGTTTTACCTCGGACTGCAGCCTTGTGTGAACTTAGGGGCGTCACAGTTGGTATCAGAGCTCTAGTTCCAGTATTCTTAGGATCATCCTGTGTCGAGTCGTGGAACTAGGTTAGAGTTTCTTAGGATTCATGTATAGAGTCCGCTAAGGATTTCCTAGTATGAGTAAGGACGATATATGCGTATATCTCAAAATTTTGATTTTTTTTATGACAATTATTTTTGCTTAAAGTATTTGTGTGAATCTTGTATATTATGAAAATCGTATGGTGATATGTTATGTATATATATATGTATCTATTTTGACTCATGAACTCTTTTTGTTATATGCTTAGATGTCAGAGT
>NW_017979199.1:0-671 GCF_001876935.1 Asparagus officinalis | reverse complement strand
GAATAGCATCCAGACCTTGGTTGAAGCCGGCGTTATAACGCTAGGGTAAGCCAATTGAAAACGGCCAAAACTCCAAAGAGTATACGAGTATAAACTGTTTCTCAACACTCCAAAGAGTAAAAGAGTATAAACTGTTTCTCAAGACTCCGACGAGTATACGAGTATAAACTGCTTCTCACACTCCGAAGAGTATATGAGTATAAACTGCTTCTCAAAACTCCGAAGAGTATACGAGTATAAACTGCTTCTCAATCCTCCGACCGGTATAAGAGGTTAAACTGCTCCCTGATACTCCAATAGGTATATGAGTCTAAACTATTTCCTACCCTTGACGGGAAGTTCCTAGAGGATATCACACTAATATTCTTAAGGATAACCCGATCAGATAACAAAGTCAAACCCAGTTCCAAGAGAGAAACTGGGGGTGGATAATCCAATGCATCGGGAAGTTCCCGAAAGAATACCACACGGGTATTCTTAGGGATAACCCAATCATTGTGGAATTGGTGAATAAGAAATTCACGTTCGAACCCTGAAGGTCAGAGTGTCTCTTCTTATTCTCTAACTCTTAGGAGTTATTTTTGTGAGATGAGACCCAATCCTCTGGTAGGTTAACCTTTCCTCACCAAACCATCCGCTGATCAAATTAAACGACAGTGTATCCACCAACA
>NW_017979198.1:0-671 GCF_001876935.1 Asparagus officinalis | reverse complement strand
GTATGATATCAGAATGAGGTGATTCAATATGAATTAGAAAGCTAAAGAATAGACCTACAACTTCCAATAGCCGAGCCATACATGGTGTGTGTGAGTCACACATGTTATTTTATCCAATATGTAGCTATCAGCCTTGCGAGTCAGTTCGTACCACCTCGTGTATTTTGGCTCTAACTCTCTTGTTCGATCTCAGAATGAGGTGATTCAAGATGCATTAGAAAGATGGAGAAGAGACCTACAACTTTCAATAACTGAGCCACATATGGTGTGTGCGAGTCACACATGGTGTTTCACCTCTTTTGGGTGAAACACAACTCCTAGCTGCGTTGTTTTTTCCTTTTTGCCATTTCGTGTGTTACGTTGACTAGTACGCTTCACCGACTTGCATCATATATTTCGTTAAGTGGGAGGTGGATGATGAACATGTTGGCCACTTGGTGGTAGCCGGTGAGCATGCCAGCCACCTGGCGTTATCCGTTCTGGTGGTTCATCGCCACATCATCAACATTTTGCCGATTTGTTTCATGTGCTTGTCAGTGTCAGATAATCCTCTTTGACTTGGATGATCCCTTTCAACTTGGATAATGGTGTTCATAGCCTTATTTTTGTCTCGAGCTGTGTACAGACACCTATAGGCATTTTTAGACGCCTATAGTAGTTGTGTAGTTATA
>NW_017979197.1:0-671 GCF_001876935.1 Asparagus officinalis | reverse complement strand
GCGAGTGTTTCGCCTTGTGAGCACGATCGTGGCCACGCAAGCCCTTCCGCCTTTAAATAGGCTTCGTCCTTCTTTTTTGAAAGCCACTGTACGTGAAAATTTCCCAAAGAGAAAGAGTTCCCGCTTCGTCCCCAATTCCTAGACATGGCGTCGAAATCCAAGAAATACGTTGCAAAGGGAGGAGGTCCTGGACGTTACTCCGATCGTCTCGCCGCTGGCGTGACTGTCAGCATGCCTGAGACGTGTTTGGGTAAGTCAAAAGGTTTGCCTGGCGATCTCGTGTTGGTTGCCGGCATTGGGCTGGGAGGATGAGTGTCGCTCGTCTTCTCTAGCGGGCTTTGCTAGTTTTGGCAATTTCCCTGATTTGGATAAAATCGGCCTTTTTCAGGCGGAGTTTACCTTTATTCACATGGGATGATTTCCGTCTTTGCAGGCGAAATTGGCCTTTATCGGATGAAGTCGAACTCGTTTTTTTTTGGCAGGTGAGTTCGACTTCTGTCTGGTAAAGGCGAATATGGTCTATACAGGCAGATCTCGTTCTTGTCAGGTGGATTTCACTTTCTGACAGGCGGATTTACATTTGCCTGCCTTAGCTTGATCGGCGGATTTGCCTCTAGGGCGGATTCCGTCCTGATTCTTTGGTTCTGTCTTGCAGCGACCTTTTCTGACAA
>NW_017979196.1:0-671 GCF_001876935.1 Asparagus officinalis | reverse complement strand
AACTATTTTAAGGTGCTTGTTAACTATATTCAGGTTCATGTTAACTATTTGAGGGTGTTTGTTAACTATTATTAAGGTTCATGTTAACTATTTTAAGGTGTTTGTTAACTATATTCAGGTTCATGTTAACTATTTTATGGTGCTTGTTAATTATATTCAGGTTCATGCCATTGGGAGAGGAGACTTCAAACTGACATCCAAATGGCAAAGCAAGCTCTTTGCTCCGCTCTTCTTCGTCTCGTCCAACTCCACTCCCTCTCTCCTTAATATAGTTAACAAACACCCTCAAATAGTTAACATGAACCTGAATATAGTTAACAAGCACCTTAAAATAGTTAACATGAACTTGAATATAGTTAACAAGCACCTTAAAATAGTTAACATGAACTTGAATATAGTTAACAAGCACCGTAAAATAGTTAATATGAACCTGAATATAGTTAACAAGCACCTTAAAATAGTTAACATGAACATGAATATAGTTAACAAGCACCCTCAAATAGTTAACATGAACCTGAATATAGTTAACAATCACCGTAAAATAGTTAACATGAACTTGAATATAGTTAACAAGCACCTTAAAATAGTTAACATGAACCTGGATATAGTTAACAAGCACCCTCAAATAGTTAACATGAACCTGAATATAGTTAACAAGCACCCTCAAATAG
>NW_017979195.1:0-671 GCF_001876935.1 Asparagus officinalis | reverse complement strand
TATAACTACACAACTACTATAGGCGTCTAAAAATGCCTATAGGTGTCTGTACACAGCTCGAGACAAAAAGAAGGCTATGAACACCATTATCCAAGTTGAAAGGGATCATCCAAGTCAAAGAGGATTATCTGACACTGACAAGAACATGAAACAAATCGGCAAAATGTTGATGATGTGGCGATGAACCACCAGAACGGATAACGCCAGGTGGCTGGCATGCTCACCGGCTACCACCAAGTGGCCAACATGTTCATCAGCCACCTCCCACTTAACGAAATATATGATGCAAGTCGGTGAAGCGTACTAGTCAACGTAACACACGAAATGGCAAAAAGGAAAAAACAACGCAGCTAGGAGTTGTGTTTCACCCAAAAGAGGCGAAACACCATGTGTGACTCGCACACACCATATATGGCTCAGTTATTGAAAGTTGTAGGTCTCTTCTCAATCTTTCTAATGCATCTTGAATCACCTCATTCTGACATCGAACAAGAGAGTTAGAGCCAAAATACACGAGGTGGTACGAACTGACTCGCAAGGCTGATAGCTACATATTGGATAAAATACCATGTGTGACTCACACACACCATGTATGGCTCGGATATTGGAAGTTGTAGGTCTATTCTTTAGCTTTCTAATTCATATTGAATCACCTCATTCTGATATCATAC
>NW_017979194.1:0-672 GCF_001876935.1 Asparagus officinalis | reverse complement strand
CCGCCCAGGCCGTTTTTTAAAACACTGGATGGATAACATGCCCATTGTGAGGGCCAGGGAGAGGGAGGAGAGGGTCATTGAAAGGGCCAAGTAGAGGGATGAAAGAAACAAAGAGAGGCATGAGAGGAGAGGTGAAAGTGAGAAATAGAGGGACAACAGAGCCTTTGAGGGGCCAGGGAGAGGGAGGAGATGGCAAAAGAGAGAGAAACAAAGAGAGGCATGAGAGGAGAGGTGAAAGTGAGAAATAGAGGGGCCAGGGAGGGAGGAGATGGCCATTGAAAGGGCCAAGGAAGGGATGAAAGAGACAAAGATAGGCAGGAGAGGGCCGAGGAGAGCGGTGAAAGAGAGAAAAAGAGGGACGACAAGGCCATTTAGAGGGCCAGGGAGAGGGAGGAAAAGGCGAAGGAGAGGGAGGAGATTGTCATTGAAAGGGCAAAGGAGAGGGATGAAAGAGACAGAGAGGCAAGAAAGGACGGATGAGAGGGGTGAAAGATAGAAAGAGAGGGACGATATGGCCATTGAGAGGGTCAGGGAAAGGGTGGAAAAGGCGAAGGAGAGGGACATTGAAAGGGCCAAAGAAGGATGAAAGAAACAAAGAGAGGCAGGAACTAATAAGTCTACTGAAAGGAAATGGAGCCATTACTGAATCTGCTTTTAAATTCAATAGGATCG
>NW_017979193.1:0-672 GCF_001876935.1 Asparagus officinalis | reverse complement strand
GCTCTCAGAATCGACTCGAAATCATCCTGTGCCGATGTCCCCTTGCTGGTCATGTTGGTGGTGACCCTCAGAAATTCTCCATCTTCAATCATTCTTCTTCTTCGTTGAAAACGCCTAGGCCTGGGTTTTGGCGTCTCCGCACTGAGTCTTTCAAAAACTGAAACTCTTTCGGGGACCGCCCTGATGCAGTTGCATTCAGACAATACCGACCGAATGAGTTTGGAACAGGGACATTGAATTTCCTGTTCTCGGGGACTCCTCTTCCTGGTTCTATTCGTACCCCCAGCACGATAGTACAACTCATCATTTTGACAGTTGGAGTAACCTATCGTGTGCGGGCACGACTTTTCAGGTATAACACTATCACTATCGGATGATAATGTTTCCATCTGAGGTTGGATTGCCTTCTTTGGGCTTCCGAGAGTCACACGCCTCGAAACGCGCCTTTGTGGGTGTGAATCTTTAGCGGGCTCCTGCACTTCGATGCGCAAAGTTGTGCGTTTGGGTGCCACGATTTTCTCCAAATGTTGAGGGTTGCGGCAACCTCCAGCATGTTGAATTGTTTGGGACTTCTTCATTGGCCCCAACCGTTCTTGAACTGGGGCTTTACCTCGTTCTTTGGGAAGTGGACCGAGGCGCTCCAAAACTGACTTCCTCCTCTGGGATGGTCTT
>NW_017979192.1:0-672 GCF_001876935.1 Asparagus officinalis | reverse complement strand
GGCGGAGCCACTTCGGTGAACTGGCCAGAATCGGTTTTTTTCGGTTCTTTGATGGATTCTTTCGGATTTGGGCATTCTAACTGATCTGATACATTGGTTATGTTGTTGTTAACTGAAGATAGAGGGGATCCATCGTTTTGATCTGAAAAACCATCAACCAAGCCTATAAATAAGAGTTCAAGTGTTCATTTTTGAGGAGGACATCAAGAGGGCGAAGCGCTGCCGAATTGAAGAGTGGAGCCACGAACTTACAGCAAGGGTTAACAAATCTTGGCGATCTCCTATGCATAAAGAGTAGAGTTCAAAAGATCTGAGACCCGTCCCCTGTTCCTCCGGATTTAAGCTTGGTCTTAAATCTCGAGAAGAGCCGTGATTTTGCTTAGTCAAAATCACCACTACTGCAATCACTTCCTTCATGAAGCGAGAGCATTGATCACCAATCTGTCAACCGGATCTGATCCGTGGTGGTCCACGGATATTAACATCCCCGGCACAGGCAAAGTTCCCACGCAAGCTGCGGGTGATAAACGTCTATTGCGCTGTTTGACAAGAGTCATATATTTTGTATTTTTATTGCATAAGAAGATCTTATAAAAAGATCAATTTTTTATTTGAGTTTATTGTAAACGATTAAAGTTGTAATAGATTCAATCACAATGAAAACAACGATTT
>NW_017979191.1:0-673 GCF_001876935.1 Asparagus officinalis | reverse complement strand
TACTATTCCCCTCAGTATGATGAGTTGTCGAGTAGTTTCTCTTAGACTTGATGCTATGATTTCTACTCTAAACCTCATCCATTCGAAGCGTGGGCTTAAGCGAGGTCATCTCGTTGGCGGTTCCAAGTTTGGGACAAGTCGTGTTATTTGTCGTTGGTCTCCAAGGGCGAATGAGCCGTTCAGGTGAAGTTAGGTTTTGGAGGTGAAACTCTGTTCGACTTGCGGATTTGAGTCGAGTTTTCGCAGGCGAGACCCTTCCTTTCGGGCGAGACTAGGTTCAGTGTGGGTGAGCCACGTGTCCGCTGGTGGGCTTCGTGCTTTCCAGCTAAGACGGCGTGGTTCCGTCACGTCGCGCTCTGACGTAAGCTTCATGCGCCTCGTCTGAATCGTGGCCGTGGTTTTCGAACCCGGCCGTTGGATACAACCGTCAATTTCGACTAGGGTCCCGGGTTTTCGACCGGCCCATTTCCCGTCTTGACGTGGCACTTCGAAATGTCGGGGGCAATCTGGGCTGTTGATTTCGATCGTGATCACGTCTCTCATCCGCCGGTGCTTCGCTTTTTGAGGACGATCGTGGCCACGTTGGCAACTCCGCCTTTTAAATAGGTTGTTCTCTTCCTTTGAGGGTTACCGTGCTCGAAAATCTTGAAAATTTTCTAAGGAGAAAGAGTTC
>NW_017979190.1:0-673 GCF_001876935.1 Asparagus officinalis | reverse complement strand
AACACAAGTTTGACTTTTTCTATCATACAAATGATTTTTTATCAAACTTTGGTACAATAGCTTTTATTTTATGTTTACATCTCTTTCATACTTCATAATATATATATAATGCATGCATGATATATATACACAAGTTTACAAATCATAGTTTAATTTTTGTGTTCACGAAAAACAGGTTTTATGAACTCTTTTCAAAATACAGTGAGTTTTCACAAACGAAAATTGCATTTCCAAAAATTCCTTGTCAAACATATTTATTTTATCATTTAGAAACTTTCCCCAAAAATTCCTTGTCAAATATATTAATTTGGAAATAATTTGATATTTTTAACGTATTTTCCAAATCAGCCAAAAACCTGTATTTTAGCCTGTATCAGTTTGCGGTCGACCGCCACGGTCAACCGCCAGTAGTTCATTTTCAAATTATGCCTTTTATTGGATCGCAGTCGACCGTGGTTCATCCAGAGACTTTCGCGGTCGATCGTCACGATCGACCGCTTGTGTTTTCAAAGCTGTTTACTGTTCTTTGTGCTTCGTGGTCGACCGTCAGTTTCTCACGGTCGACCGCCGAACTGATGATTGCTTTCCAACGGCTATTTTCTGATTTGATTCTCTGGGGCTATTTTGGTCTTTTCAATGTTGTTTTGGCTGATGTCTTGAGTGGGTATAAATA
>NW_017979189.1:0-674 GCF_001876935.1 Asparagus officinalis | reverse complement strand
TTCAGTGGGGGGTTCTCTCTGTTCAAACCTATCACCATACTGCATGTTCAGGTGATGAACCCACGGGTCCTCCCATGTTAGCATTTGATCATCGTTCTCCATTGTGGACAGATCAGCTGTAGCCATGTTCGCCATTAGGGCTTTGAATGCTTCCCCCAGACTTGTATCGGAATCCCATTCCGAGGAATCTGACGGGTACCCATCTTTGTATTGCTCAGATGATTGGTTATTGATTAACCAGCAACATTCGTCTTCTGAAGAAGATTCATACCCTAACACTCGTCTGAATTTATAATAATCATTCGGTTTCTCTTTTGGTACATATGCCGCTTTGGCTGGAATACGAGGACCCTGATCGAAGTATAGACCTTCTCCGAGTGTGAAATCATATCCTTGTTTTTCCATGAGCTTGCGCGCTTCCGGTCTATACTTAGATAAATACCGACCAGGTTTGTCATCATTCTCATCTTCCCTTAAGAAATGATCTGGTAATGGAAAACTCTCTCCTTTACCATAAATCACTTCTCTTTGGCCTCCTATTTTGGTAGGGATGACCAGGGTCATTCCGAAAGAATGTTGGAGGCGTTTCTTTGTTATATAGGACGATCGAAGTGGCGCATATAAATCAGGATTATCATACAATTCTTTTATCACATCATCAAGAGACAGTGAGT
>NW_017979188.1:0-674 GCF_001876935.1 Asparagus officinalis | reverse complement strand
TGCCGGGACCCGATCACCGAGGAATTCATCCTCCAGACCTGCCACAATAACCTTTCGCTGGACGTGTTGAAAGCAATGGACACAGCACCATCCAAGACATGAAAGGATCTGAAAGTTCGAGGAGAGCAAGCTGAGCGATTCCTCAGGAGAAAGAAGGCGGAGAGAAGACAACCGTCAACAAATCCTCCGAAACAGAACTTCAACCAAAAAGGAAAAGGTAAAGCTCATGCTAATGTCGTTGATGCTAACCAAACTTTTCAATTGCAACCTCAGCAACAACAGCAACAACGAGCGCCACAACAATCCCAGCCGCATTGGCAACAACGGCCTTAGAAACAAAAGTCTTCGTAGCCGAGGTTCCCCAAAGTCTACTCCTGGAGAAGAACAAAATCCAGCTGCCGGCGGTCGTGGATCAAGAGGGAGCCAGCAAGGTGACGGATCCAAAGTACTGCGCGTACCACAGAGCGGTCCACCACCCTACGAGATCATGCTACCACCTCAAGGACAAGATCCAGGCGTTAATCGACGTAGGGGTCATAACCCCGAAACCAGCCAAGAATATGGGGGAAAACGCAGTATCAATCAGTTTTGGATCGGTGCCTACCACTTGGTTCGAGCCAAAACGCGTCACCAAGGTGGGAATGAAGACGGTGAATGATGACCCACATGGACAG
>NW_017979187.1:0-674 GCF_001876935.1 Asparagus officinalis | reverse complement strand
AGTATTCATGACTCAACCCGCTTCCATGAGCTGGCGATTAGCAAAATGGGCCTTACTCTTATCCCAATACGACTTGCATTTCAAGCAACAGAAGTCGGTCAAGGGACAGGCCATCTGTGACCTCCTCGCAGACAATCCAACAACGGACACCGCCGAGGTATATGACGATCTACCCGATGAGGCCCACGAAGTCAACGCAACTTCTCACCAACAAATATGGCGCTTATACTTTGATGGCGCTTCGCGAGCAACTAATGTTGCAAGTTCTCCTGGAAGTTCTAAAATCTCCTCCGGAGTTGGAGTAGTTTTAGTTTCCCCAGGAAAACATGTGATGCCTCGCGCCTACTCGCTAACCGAGCCATGCTCGAATAATGTGGCAGAGTATAATGCCTTACTCATTGGACTCAACTTCGCTAGGGAGCTGGGGGTTGAGTATCTCGAAGCCTTCGGCGATTCTCAACTGATAATTAAACAAGTTCAGGGAGAGTACGAGGTTCGAAGCCAAGATCTAATACCATACCATAAGATGGTGGTAGAGATGGCAGAATCATTCGAATGATTCTTTATCGAACATATTCCACGGCTACAGAATACCTATGCAGACCCGTTGGCAGCATTGGCCGTGTCACTAGCGCAGCCTCCCGAAACAGAGCAGTTTGTTACGGTAAGAACTC
>NW_017979186.1:0-674 GCF_001876935.1 Asparagus officinalis | reverse complement strand
TATATATATATATATATATATATGGTGAGGTTCTAATAAAAACCTCCTTAGCTTAAAAACTAAAAACCTATTTATTGCACTAATGCCATTAAAGAGTGCAATAAATGTCGTTATTATACTGAGTGCAATAAATAGGGGGCAATAAACAACCAATGAATCCAGATTCACTGGATTAAATCCAGATTCAATCTAGCGAATCCAGTTTCACCTCACATAACTGAATCTGGATTCACTGTAGTGAATCGAGATTCACTACAGTGAATCTCGATTCACTCCAGTGAATCTGGATTCACTATAGTGAATCTAGATTCACTCATATATAGGGTGAGGATTTCCAGTTGAAAAAACGAAGACACGTATGAGTGAATCTCGATCACTGCAGTGAATCCAGATTCAGTTATGTGATGTGTTTATTTTTTGAAGAATAATGATATTTATTGTAGTGAATCCAGATTCAGTTATGTGAGGTGTTTGTTTTTTAAAGAATAATGGCATTTATTACACTATTTAATGGTAGACAAATTTATTGCACTCTTTAATAATGGCATTTATTGCCATCACTGGATCTGGATTCACTACAGTATAAGCCCTAATCTTAACCATTGGATAAGATAGATCCAATGACCCACAATGATTTTTAGTTTTTAGGCTAAGGAGGTTTTTATTAGAACCTC
>NW_017979185.1:0-674 GCF_001876935.1 Asparagus officinalis | reverse complement strand
ATTTATGATTTCATTTGAGTGATTTGTTTTCATTTGAAAACTTTTTTCATGATTCTCATGTTTTCTTTCCTTTGATTTCATAAATCTATTTTTACATTATTTTTATGTTTGAGAAATGAGACACTATTTTCATATTGATATATTTATATGTGTTCTCCTTGTCTTTTTGAATGTGAATTGTGTATAGTATGCTTTCATATATGCTTACTCACATATTTGCCTTAGCATTCATTTCCTATATCCTATAAGGCATTTTCATAGGGGGAGCTTATCCCTATTTATTGTTTTATACTCACCATGCTTGTATGTAGGGGGAGCCTTCGCTCTCTTATATTTTTTTCCTTTTTGATGTTGTCAAAAGGGGAGAAATATTATGAGTATACATTTCCTTATTTATATGCATGATAATTATAATTTATATATTCATTTCGGCTAAAATACTAAATTGGTATATTTATACGAACGCTTTTGCCAGTTTGGTATTTTTAAAAACTCTGGCGACGACAAGGCATTAAAGCGCGTACTTTTTGTCAATAAGGCACTTTTCTCAAAACTCCGATGAGAAATTTTGTATTTAACCCCCTGATCTCCTAAAATTATTAAATTTGTGCCCTCTTTCTCCTCCTCCTCCTCTCACATTCCCCTCTCCCTCTGACCCCGCCGACACCTCTGAC
>NW_017979184.1:0-674 GCF_001876935.1 Asparagus officinalis | reverse complement strand
TACATTTTCGTGTTTTGAACTATTTTGCAAAATGATGATTTTTCACAAATAGGAAATGCAATTTGGAAATTTCTATTTGTAACATGTTCATTTACATGTTTATATACATTTCCCAAACTTTTATTATTTTTGGACTTCATTTGTTATTTTTAACAATTTTCTAAAGTCTTAAAAATCAGCTTTTAAAATCCAGTTTTCTATAGAATCAGTTATCGGTCGACCACACCGGTCAACCGCTCATAAGTTCAGTCGACAGTGGGCAGCAGAGAGTTTTTCGGTCAACCGGTGCGGTCGACCGAGAGCTCGAAATTTCCATCGGTCGACCGCACCAGTCGACCGAATAAGTCTCTGTTTGTTTTTCTCGTTTTCGATATGGATCGCGGTCGACCGAAAATTTCGTCGGTCGACCGAAAATTTTGTCGGTCGACCATCGTATTTTTCAAACGGTAATCTTTGTCCTTTTTCCAGCGCCGATCTGTCAGTTCTGCCTAACGGCTATTTTCTTCAGAATGATTTTCTTGGTTTTTGTGAGATTTGGTTTTGGGTTTTAGCTGTTGTTTCTTTTCCTATATAAACTCCCAAACCTCCTTCTATTTTAGAAACCGATTAAAGAGTTTTAAAGAAGTTTTAAAGAGTTTTGAAAAGGGTTTTTAGTTGGGTTCAAAGACTGTTTT
>NW_017979183.1:0-674 GCF_001876935.1 Asparagus officinalis | reverse complement strand
CGGATAAGTAAAGCAATTCTCATAATCAGTGCGAGTGGGAGTGTGCGCAGCTTCAGATGGTAGCTTTTCAGGCTCACCTGTTGGGAAATCAGGACTAGGAGGAGCAACTGGAAACATAGTATCCCCGCTGTTTTCAGGAGATGAAGCATGTGCCGACTTTATGGCGTCCCCCATCAACTTAACTCTCTTGGAATTCTTAGCTGCAACGGGTTTTCGTTTGCGAACTCTTCTATCGTATTCGCCTACCTCTTCAGCGGTAAGAGTCTTCTTCCCTGAAGATCTCAAGGAGCGGGGTCTAGAAGGAGGTGCTCCCTCAAAAGCCTCTCTAGTGTCTTCGTCTTCAGAAGGCTTTGTAGCAGACAATTCTTTTGGGATCTCTTCGATTCCGACCGCCTCCCGTTCACAGGACAGATAATCCTCTATCCCTGGTAATCGAGTCCTGCCAGAACCACTTCTTGATTTATAAAGTTCTCGGATTTCATTTATGCATGAGGTATATATATCATACTCGGGGATTCGAGAAGCTTTGTCGAACCAATCCCGGAAGTCCGCTACGGTAGAGCAATTAGGTGGCAAATTAGGCAGAGTAAACTGCGCATGAGTTTCTCGGGCAATAAAGAAATGCCAAGCACGAGCTCCTTCATATAGATTCCCGATGTGAGCTAATTGGGGAT
>NW_017979182.1:0-675 GCF_001876935.1 Asparagus officinalis | reverse complement strand
TGCTTCACCGAGTTTGTCATCCCAGTCTCGTTTATTGGTCTTCACGAGCTTTGACAAGATCTTAATGATTGTTTTGTTAAACGCTTCAGCTAATCCGTTCGCAGCGGGGTAGTAAGCTGTCGACGAAACGTCTTCAATTTTGAACTTGTTACAAAATCTGATGAAGGCGTTGCTTATAAATTGCGGACAGTTGTCATGAATGATCCTTCTTGGCACGCCGTGTCTGTAGATGACATGATGCTTGATGAAATTGATGACGTTGTTCGTCTTTACTTCTTTAAGCGGAATTGCTTCAGCCCACTTTGAGAAGTAATCCGTGATCGCGAGGATGAACCGATCACCTTTGACTGAAGGGGGAAAAATAGGACCAACAATGAATCGATCGCCTTTGACTGAAGGGGGAAAAATAGGACCAACAATGTCCATGCCCCATACTTCGAACGGCCATGACGTGGTTGATGTGTGCAACTGCTCTGGCGGTTGATGCATATAATTTGCATGTATTTGGCAAGCGTGACACTGCCGGGCGTACTCGATCGCGTCATGAACCATTGTGGGCCAATAGTATCCCATCCTTCTGATGCGATCGTACAGTTTAGGACCGGACTGATGTGCACCACATTCTCCTGCGTGTGCTTCCTTAAGAACTTCTTCTGCTTCTTTGTTCGAAAGACA
>NW_017979181.1:0-675 GCF_001876935.1 Asparagus officinalis | reverse complement strand
AACTGAACTGGCGTCTGTACGCTGAGCGGTCGACCGCAGCGACCACGGCGGTCGACTGCTCAGAGTTCTAGGTCATGCTCAGACTGGGGTTCGGTAAAAAAGTTGTAACTTTTTCATACGATCTCGGAATGAGGTGATTTAAGATTCGTTGGAAAGATATTGAAGAGACCTACAACTTTGGTCTTATACACTTTTCCAGATTCTAACTAAATCAGTATGAAAAATATAGAAACTCTTAACTGGTCAAAATCCTCAGATTATCACTATTTGCCTTTGTGCATGTTTTGTGTATTTACACTCATATATTCACAAATATACATTGAATTGATCTCAAATCAATTCCTATCATACTCAAATATCAAAATACATTATTTTCACCATATAACATTTTTATAATTATTTATCACACTATATTCAAATTTTCGGGGTTTTACATTCTTCCCCCCTTAAAAGAATTTCGTCCTCGAAATTCGGAAATTATACGCATCTCGCAATACGAACTTCTAGATGAACATATAGAAATATTTATACCTAACGATCTAAAATGGTAATATTCCCCCTCGAATCCTAATCTAGTGGAACTAGTACATCGTGTTGGCCTTCTTATTTTGATGATGATTTACAAACAATTTACCACTAATATTGTTTGTCTAGTGTTTGTGTATTCCTATGTAT
>NW_017979180.1:0-675 GCF_001876935.1 Asparagus officinalis | reverse complement strand
CGTTCATCGTTCTTCAGCTCTCGTTCATCGGGAAATCGTCCAGCAGCTCTCGTTCAGCGTTCTTCAGCTTTGTCGTTCATCGTCCAGCAGCTATCGTTCGTCGTCTAGCAGCTCTCGTTCAGCGTTTTTAAGCTCTCTCGATCATCATCCAGCAGCTGGCCGTTAAACATTATATGGAGATTTAAATGGAGAGCTTGAATTCAGGTGTGCAGGGTCTAGTTGTTTTGATTGTAATGGATCTAGATTCAGTATTAAAATACTTAGTCATATGATTTATTATATAAGAGCTTACACGCTTAAACATTTTATGGATATTTAAATGGAGAGTTTGAATTCAGTTGAACACGTTATAGTTGTTAATCTAGATTAACTGCATTGAATCGAGATTCATTGTTATAGATTGCAGTGTTTTTCATAATTTATCCACTTGTTTACTGCAGTGAATCTGGATTCAATGCAGTGAATCGAGATTCACTACAGATTAATTAGCAATGATATGAATTCAATGCAGTGAATCTAGATCCACTCCAGTGAATCTCGATTCATTGCGATGAATCCCGATTGTGTTTTTCATAATTTATTCACTTGTTTACTACAGTGAATCTAGATTCAATGAAGTGAATCGAGATTCACTACAGATTAATTAGCAATGATATGAATTCAATGCAGTGAATC
>NW_017979179.1:0-675 GCF_001876935.1 Asparagus officinalis | reverse complement strand
GGAATCACCAAATGATGCTTGTCAAAGGGTAAAAGTTCTCTCTTTCTTCCTCAAAATCACCAAAAGCTCCAGTCTCTTCTGCTCCAAAATGCTCCCTCTCCTTTATTTCGTGCCTAGGGAGGTATTTATAGGGGTAGGAGTGCACAACAGTTGAAATGGAAGCGAAATAACCGACTAGACAAACCATCTTTGGCCGCTGCAGTCGACACTGCCGCGGCTATTGGCGCGGCAATGTGGACTGCCGCGGCCAAAGGGACGGTTACCCGCACGTTCCATCGTTCTTGAAACCGTTCTCCCACGACCTTTAACCACCTTTTTTGTGGTTTAACTGCTTGTACACGTCAGCACACATTCCCTTTCTGATATGCCGCCACGTGGGCTTCAAAAAATCATCGTATAACTACTTTATAACTGCCGCAACACTTCCTATAATAGTCGCGCCGTCATGAGCTGTTGTGCCTAAGGCGCGACACCCTTAACTGCCGCACCTGAGGCGCGACACTTTGAATTGTCGTGCCTAAGGCGCGACACTCTGAACTGTTGCGCCTAAGGCATGTCACCCTGGTTTTCTTGTTGGTGTATCGTTGTGTCTACACTGTTCTTTTTTCATCCTTGAGTAGTGTTTGGATATCTATGAGCATTTTTTGACGCCTACAGATACCCCCTCCAAAGTAT
>NW_017979178.1:0-675 GCF_001876935.1 Asparagus officinalis | reverse complement strand
GGAGAAAGAAGGAGTGGAACATAAGCCACAAAGACTGCACCAAGTATGGAGGCCAAAGTCTAAGACGGCTGCCAAAAAGGTCAAAAAACGCGGGTCACTCCAATCTGACCCGCCAAAACGCGGGTCACTTCAATCCGACCCGCCAAAACGCGGGTCACTTCAATCCGACCCGTCAAAACGCAGGTCACTCCAATCCGACCCGCTAAAACGCGGGTCACTTCAATCCGACCCGCCAAAACACGGGTCACTCCAATCTGACCTTCCAGTCTGCGGGTCGTCCAAATCCGACCATCCAACTTGCGGGTCACCCAAGTCTGACCCGCAACAGATTCAAGGCAGAAGATGTCATGCACCTATTTCTTCAGTTCCATCGAGTTCCACACCTCCGGTTGAGATTTGTGACAGTGTGGATTTGTCACATTTTAAGATGACCAT
The DNA here is from genome assembly GCF_001876935.1 of Asparagus officinalis. Taxonomy (NCBI): domain Eukaryota; kingdom Viridiplantae; phylum Streptophyta; class Magnoliopsida; order Asparagales; family Asparagaceae; genus Asparagus; species Asparagus officinalis. The sequence goes on along the minus strand of NW_017979178.1, from coordinate 240 downwards.
CAAAGATCGCCTTGGCCCTTCACCCGATGATCGAGGCAAAGCTCCGGTCAAAGAGCGCTTAGGCCGATTGAATGAATCTCGAGCACATTGTCAGGCTGGAGGTCGTCATCCTAAGTAGTGGAAGAGAATGTATAACGGGAAAAGTCCTGCAAATGACCGCATAGGATTGCATGTTGAAATCCAGGAGCCTGTTGAGGGCCGACATTCACAAAAACGTCACCTCAGACATGCGACTCCTGA
>NW_017979177.1:0-675 GCF_001876935.1 Asparagus officinalis | reverse complement strand
ATATATCATGTGAGATTCTTTTACTAGATTATTAGTCTTATAATTGCGCCAACTGTCCGAGGGTAGTATAAGAAGTCATGATGTGACATTTGTAAAATGTTTTGGATTGAGGTTTGATAATGTATTATTTTGTTGCTTATTCTTATTCATAGGATTTGGAGTTGGTATTTAGCGATTCACAATTTGAGATATGAGGTATATACATGAGAGTTTTCTTGTTTGGATTATTTCGCTCGACGTACCCATTCTCGTATTGTAAATTTATAAATATTAATTTCCTCTTAGTTCATGATAGATACTTTATATATCTATATGTACTAGCTTGTATTTTCATACACCTCCCATCCCCTTAGGGGCGATGGAGATATTCTTGCTAGCGCTTTGACGCTCGTTGTTTCCCATCTTTTTTGATTGCGAGTTAGGCGCACAGAGAGTCGCAGGTTGATAGAGTTTCGGCTTAGCTTCCATCATTATTTATTATTAGTAGTTTATTTGTGCTCTACAGTAGTTATGGTTTATTTCAGACATTAGAGTTGCGGAAGGTTGTGGGTCTTAGTACTACTTCAGTTGTGTTGAGATATTTCATCTATATTTCATCTATATTTAGGATATTAGTTGTACTTTATTTATTTCAGTTGGAACATGATTATTATTATTTTGATATCTCTTTCCTTT
>NW_017979176.1:0-675 GCF_001876935.1 Asparagus officinalis | reverse complement strand
GGGTGCGTTGGATGCGTGACGAAGAGTTCGATCCGCTCTGATGATTGGATTGTCTTTAGAGTGGTCGAGACACAGAGGGCATTGTCCTTTTTGTGAGCAGTGCCGGGCTTCCGTTTGGCATGGATCTTCGTTGTTCCGAAGTCCTATCCGCTCACGTGGCTCGTCGATTCACTTTAATCGTTCATCAACGTTGATTAGGCTCATGTGGGCCGGATGGTGATGTTCATTGTCGCTTGTTAACACTGAATCGTTTGCGGAGACCTATAGGCAATTTTCGATGCCTACAGATACCCCCTCTAAAGTGTTCCGGACTCGTTTCTTTTATAGAAAAGGCTGGAATACTTTGGATGTGATTGGCCTAGCCTTCAGTCGGCATAAGGACCTGTGGTTAGCTTCAACTCTTGGCTCCTTCGATTTTCGATCTATTCGATGCTTTGACGAATAGCCGAGGTTCTTCCGGCGCTGCGTTTATCGTCTGGCCGTCGTTGGAGTCTCGAGCTTGCAGCTGATGAATTGAGTTTGGCTCGTGTCATTGAGTTGACTTCGGACTACCTCCGCCACATTGTGCTGGCTTAGGGTTTTGGATCACCGTGTGTTGACTTTTTATCGCAACGCGTTGACCGGCGTTGACCTAGGGTTATGCGTTGACCGGCATTGATCCTTAGGGTTTTGAAT
>NW_017979175.1:0-675 GCF_001876935.1 Asparagus officinalis | reverse complement strand
ATTCAACTCATCATTAGATACAACATCATTGATAATAGAAGTAGAGCATGTATGGTTAAAAGAATCAAACTTATTTCTAATGCATTCTACTTCTAGCATGGCATCATTTGCATGAGTTAAGCTAGAAATGGATGAGGTTAATTTTTTATTTTTCAAATTTAACATATCATTGTTTTCTTTAAGCATTATATTTTCATTTTCAATGATGTCAAATTTGGATACTAGCTTCTCATGATCGGATATTAATTCTACATGCTTGCTTTTAAGATCAATAAAATTATTTTGTAATTTTGTATAGGCATGCGATAATTTCTTAATTTTGTATAGGCATGCGATAATTTCTCATATGCACAAGCGAGTTCATTGATGGATATATCACTTTCGGATTCCGAATCGCTTACCACACTAGGGCTATCGCCTAGTGGCCGTGTGCATAATGATGCTCCACACTCACTTGAAGAGCAATCCTCCAAACTACGTCGGATTTCCTCCAAGTTGCCTTGATGTGCTTCTATGAATTTCCATAAATTGTAAGCACTATCAAAATGAAAAAATTTGTTAGAAAAGGATGAGTCAAAGGCATTAAGAAAATATTCTAACACAAGATTGTTCATATTAAACATTTTATTATCATGATTGCTCCACTTAGATTTCTCCAATGTGGGCACAATATAA
>NW_017979174.1:0-675 GCF_001876935.1 Asparagus officinalis | reverse complement strand
TTTGCGCGACAATTCGGCTACGATCAACTATACATCGGGAATCCCAACAAATGGTTGATAACCTGCGGGTGCCTCATTGATGGAGTACGATCCTGGTTCTGGAATGTTGCCGGCTGTACCGGAGCTCAATTTAGTCTGCCTGTTGCTGAGCCTGAACTCCGCACGACCTTTGTTTATTGCCGGTGGATTTTAGCCGCCAATACTCCTCTTGCGAAGAAAAAGCTTTCCGAACTGGAATCCGAGGCCGTGGTTCGGAGAATTGTATCAAAAAAAGGAAAGGAACCTGCTACATCTTCCCGCAAAGGAAAACAGGTAGCTGATTCCGAAGAAAGTGACGACTTCGAGACATCCAGCGAGGAGGATGAGACCCAAGGCGACGCAAAGGATGATGTACCTTTGTCTCCCGTGGCTCACAGGACTCGTCGAGCTTCTTCGCCCAAATTACCCGGTGCTCTTTCAAAAGGTATACAAATGAAGGAAAAGAACATTCCCCTATCATCCTCCAATAAGATGACCGTGAGATGGCCTACTCAGGAGGAAGAGACAGAAGAAGAAGAAGAAGAAGAGGTTGCCCCACTTCTTAGCAGGAAAAGATCTCGGCCTACCGCTCCTTCTGAGGTTCAACCTCAGCCAGCTCAAGGAACCGAATTGCGTACCAAGTTTAGATATGAGAGC
>NW_017979173.1:0-676 GCF_001876935.1 Asparagus officinalis | reverse complement strand
AGGTTGAATGACCGACTGATCATTGAACAGACAAGGGGACACTTTTGCATGGTGGGTAGTGGGAGCTTTCAGTCTTCGGAATTTTTTTTATTTGTCTTTGATGTTGGTGGTTCATACGAATCATACCCAAGGGAGGTGATTCTGGGGACTCTGTAACATAGTATCTTTGATGTTGGTGGTTCATACGAATCATACCCAAGGGAGGTGATTCTGGGGACTCTGTAACATAGTAAATTAAGCAAGAAGTTAGGGAAATGACAACTGTTTGTTTGGAAATCAGTAAGACAGTTAGATGCTAGAGATATGAAAGTAGTATGCCTCTCTTCCTCATTGTTGGCCCATTCATGTTGGATTGCTTCTGACCTCCGATTCTTGGATTTGAAGCAGAATCATTCCAGCCCATCATTCTTTTTTTTTTTTTTTGAGCATGCAAATGCTATAACGAACCGCTTGGCTGAATCGAATGATGGGCTGCTCAGTCTAATGAATGAAGAGTATTTACAAAACTATGCATAGTTTCAGCGGGTGTCAGTTAAAAGTCTAAGATCATCATCATCATTTTTCCCATCTCCAACTTAGACGCTACAAAAGCAGAAAAAAGTAGCAGTTTTTTCTATACTTATTACTAGTTATATCTACTTCACTTTAGCATAGGCATACACAATAGATATATAGC
>NW_017979172.1:0-676 GCF_001876935.1 Asparagus officinalis | reverse complement strand
TAAAGTTGTTAACTGAGTGCAATGGAATCGATAATGAAGAAAACACCAACTTTCCCCGCGAACAGTCACGAACAGGCAGTCTATTACCTAAGTCGGACCTTGGTAGGCGCAGAGTCTCGATATCCAATGATTGAGAAAGAATGCCTCGCATTGGTATTCGCAATGCAAAAGATGCGGCATTACTTGGTGGGACAGACGATTTACGTCATTTCCAGCGTGAATCCAGTACGGGTATTTATGACGCAACCGGCGTCTATGAATTGGCGGTTAGCGAAGTGGGCCCTTCTCTTGTCCCAATATGATTTGCACTTCAAACAACAGAAGTCGATCAAAGGACAAGCGATTTGTGATCTTCTGGCGGTAAACCCAACCACAGATACGGCAGAAGTATACGATGACTTGCCGGATGAAACCCACGAGGTTAACACCACGTCGCACCAACAAGTATGACAATTATATTTTGATGGTGCTTCAAGGGCAGTTAATAAGGTAATAACCCCGGGAGGTTCTACTGTTTCCTCTGGGGTTGGGGTTGTCTTGATCTCCCCGGGAAAACATGTGATGCCTCGGGCTTATTCATTGACTAGTCCGTGCTCCAATAATGTAACAGAGTACAATGCGCTTCTCATTGGACTCAGTTTTGCCAAGGAGCTGGGGGTCGAATATCTCGAAGCTT
>NW_017979171.1:0-676 GCF_001876935.1 Asparagus officinalis | reverse complement strand
GGTACGGTTGAAATGAAAAGAAGGGGAGAGAGAAAATAGAGATTGATTGGAGAGAGGGTATGAATGAGCCGGAGGGAATTATTAAAGAGAGAGAAGCATATATTAGGGGATTTGATTTGATTACGGGAGAATTATTTGGTATGATTTTGAATTTTAAAAATGAGAGAAAATGGAAAGAATGATTTATGGTTGGAGAAAAACATAGGGAGTGATTAGGGGTTGATTGGAAAATTGATTAGGGAGATTATGGTAGGAATTCAAATGAGAGTAAATTAAGGGGAAAAAGATTATGGACATATATTTATTTATTTATTTATTCATAATATTTAAAAATAATCATTATAATAATAATTAACCATATAATTTTATTCATAATATTTAAAAATAATCATTATAATAATAATTAACCATATAATAATATTAATAAATAATTAACAGCTAAATATTTATATATATAATTAACCATATAATAATATTAATAAATAATTAACAGCTAAATATTTATATATTTACATATGTACTAACGTACTAAGCTCAGGTTTACATAAAAATGTAACAATGTCATTAATAGTATTAGTCACCAATGATTATAAAAAAAATCACTAAGCCATAAATTAATATTTAGCAGAATTAATAAATACAAGACTATATATTTTATTATTTATTTATTTTGAAA
>NW_017979170.1:0-676 GCF_001876935.1 Asparagus officinalis | reverse complement strand
AATTTAGGTTTTTTTACCTCAGAATTTCTATATTTTTTGAAATATAATTTTAATCAAAATTTTCATATTGCACTAAATTTAATATTCATTTTTAAATTAAATAATTTAAGAAACTACTAAAATATTTATCTTTTGAATTACAAATACTTTTTTATTTCAATTATTTTTTAAAATAGGATTTTATTCAAAATTTTGATTTTATATATTTTTAAATTTTTATAATTTCAAAAAAAATTTAAAATCTAATTTTAATGGAAATATTAGTTTATATCAAAATTATTCCTATTTTTGGAATTATTAATTTAAAATTTTCCAAATTTAGAAAATCACATGAATATTCTAAAACTAATCTCAACCATCTGAATTTAGAAAATCAAATAAATATTTCAAATAATTACTCACAACTATCTAAATTTATAAATTAAATAAATTCCCTAAAAGTCAAATCATCACATCTAATAATAGATATTTCAGTTGTCAAATATTTTTTTTAATACATTAACTATCAGCAATAACAGTGATAATAAACATCTAAAATAACCAGTATTTAAATTTTTTGGAAAAACAAAATCTTTTTGAAAACAAAATCTTTATATATACTAATTTTGAGAAATCTCATTCGACATGGATAATCTTCATGAATTGAATATTTAGCCAATTTTTAAAATCAGTCTAA
>NW_017979169.1:0-676 GCF_001876935.1 Asparagus officinalis | reverse complement strand
AGTGATATATTTATTCATATAAAATAGATAATGAGGGTATAAAATTGTAATAAAAATATGATTATCAAGGAAGGATTTCTAAAGATAGGATGGATGAAACGTATTAGAAAGGTGAGATCACCTACAGTGGCCCCTACTTGATACGATTATCATTCATACTAGATGATGGAATAATACTTGACTGGATGTTTGTTTGAATGTCTCCTACAGAGCATTGATAAGCATCTAGAGGCCGAAGTATATCAGTAGTTGTAATTATACAACGGTTACCAACCTATAATAGTAAAGTAATATTTGTCCTTCCTAAAGAAGGGATGTTACATTATTATTATATACTGATGCATTAGAATCATATCATTTTATTGGATTTTTTATGATTAGACGATTATATATGCTTTTAAGTTTGATTTGTTTTATATTTAATTTCAGCATGTCTTCGTCTTCATTCAATCCATTGTCTGCTATATTGAATCAAAATAAACTCAACGGTCAAAACTACGTAGACTGGAAGAGTAACATAGACATAGTGCTAACCGCTGAAGGATACAAATATGTCCTTACCACACCCAAACCACAAGAACCTGATTCTGAGGCAACTCAAGAAGTGAAGGATAACTATGAAAAGTGGGTCAAAGCGAATGACATGGCAAAGTGTTATATCTTGGCCAGCATGACA
>NW_017979168.1:0-676 GCF_001876935.1 Asparagus officinalis | reverse complement strand
TCGCTCAATTTGTGGACCTCTCGTTCATGGAACGAATCGAGAGGGGATTTTGGCTTTGGTCCTAACTGTAATAAGGTTTGACCAAATGAAAGGTGAACGTTTGAATGATTTTAATCCATGACGGATTTTGATGTACTTTTTGTCAATCGATTCGATCGATGAGAAATTTTGTGAGGAAAGATTAATTGTTTACAAATTCGAATCTCGTCTCAACAAAAGTTGTAAAAGAACTTTGTGATAATCAAACAATGAATTATTCAAATGACCAGTTTCTCATTTAAAACAGTGAACTGATCTCGGGTTATCCTGAAATATCCTATATAGGATTCTCTAGAAACTTCCCGCTTTACATAGGTTATCCTGAATATATTACGGATAATATTTTTTCAGGAACTTCCCATTTATTGGCATCATCAATTTGTTGCCATCCTGAGTAATCAGGCGATAAGCACCGTTTGAATAGACTGTCTCTATTACGAACGCTCCTTCCCATTTAGGTTCAAATTTGCCTTTCTTCTTGGAGTTGAGGATCATAGGCCTTCGAACAGCGAGCACTAGATCTCCCTCTTTAAAACTTCGTCGTCGGACCTTTTTATCGAAAGCCCGTGAAATTCTAGCTTGATAAAACTCGATTTGTTGTTGAGCTTCCAAGCGTTTCTCATCCAACATCTCTAAT
>NW_017979167.1:0-676 GCF_001876935.1 Asparagus officinalis | reverse complement strand
CTTGCCTAGAGCATATTCACTGACCGAACCATGTTCTAATAACGTGGCTGAATACAATGCATTAATAATTGGACTTAATTTCGCCAAAGAGCTGGGGGTCTTATACCTTGAAGCTTTTGGAGATTCTCAACTGATAGTTAATCAAATACGAGGAGAGTATGAAGTCAGAAATCGAGACCTGATTCCATACCACCAGGTGGCCATTGAGATGGCAAGCTCGTTTGAAGAATTTTTCATCGAGTACGTTTCGCGTCTCCAAAACGCATACGCAGACGCATTGGCAGCATTGTCAGTATCCTTGGCCCAACCTCCCGAAACAGAGCAATTGATTACAGTGAGGACTCACCAGCTTATTGTTCCAATCTACAATTCGAATATTAAAGAGGCTTGCTCAACAAGAGTTGAACCCGAAATTTGAGATTGGCGTTTTCCCATTATCGACTACGTCTTACATGGTATATTACCTGAAGATGTAAGAGAAAGGGAATCGATTCGGCGAAGAGCACCGAGATTTTATTACAATGCCACATCGCAAACGTTGTATCGACGAGCTTATGATGGTCTTTTACTTTGTTGTCTATCCAGCAAAGAAGCAGAACAAGCACTTAAAGAAGCGCATAATGGGATATGCGGTGCACATCAGCCCGGTCCTAAACTCTGTGATCGACTTAGGAGA
>NW_017979166.1:0-676 GCF_001876935.1 Asparagus officinalis | reverse complement strand
CCAGAAGAATTTTAGCTATTCTACAAAGCACTGAGTAGACTAAAAGATGAAGAAGTCAAGAGTTGAAGTCATTCATAGGTCCTTCTACACGATCTCCTCAACTAAGTACTGAAAGGATTGCAAGTAAGACTCATCTTATCCAAAGTGTCCCAGACTCCTCTATAAAAGAATAAGTCTGAGATACTTTGGAGGGGGTATCTGTAGGCGTATAAAAATGCCTATAGATATGAATATCCCTATCTAAGTTAGAGGAAATCATCCAAAGCCAAAAGAAGCAAAGGAACATGTGAAACAACATAGAAGAACAATATGAACACCCACGACAAGAAACACTGACGCGCATTTGCGCGGTAGTGGAAGGTGTTGTACACACAAACAGAGTGATATTCCTATGGGAATTTGTAGATCTCTTCGATAGCTTTCCAACGCATCTTGGATCACCTCATTCCGACATCGTACGAGGAAGTTAGAGCCAAAATACCCGAGAGGTCGCAAACTACATCGAAGGTGCGCGGCAGTGTACACTGCCGCGGTAACAGCGCGACAGTACAAGGTGTCGCACAAATAAACATAGTGAAGCGCCAATGGAAAGTTGTAGATCTCTTCGTCAGCTTTCCAATGCATCTTGGATCACCTCATTCCGACATCGGACGAGGAAGTTAGAGCCAAAATACTC
>NW_017979165.1:0-677 GCF_001876935.1 Asparagus officinalis | reverse complement strand
TATATATATATATATATATATGTATGTATGTATGTATGTGTGTATGTATGTGTGTGTGTGTGTGTGTGTGTGTGTGTGTGTGTGTGTGTATACATACATATGTATGTATATACCCGAATTTTCTCTTCTTCTTTATCTCTCACGTTGCAGCAGCCTTTTTCCTCCCTCTAAAACCCTAATCTTTCAAACTCTTGATTTTGGAGAAGATGCGTGAAACAGACTCATAGAGGAAGGCGAGATATACGACTTTGGTGAAGGAAGATCGAGTTTCTTCCATGGTTGAGGGATCAAAACAAAATATCAAGCCAAGTTCATCTTTTTCCAAACCCTTTCCCCTTAGAGTTTGTTTTAGGATGAACTAAACCCTAATTTTATGAATAGAACTTCAGACCCAAACACTAAGTAAAGAAAAGACATGGTTTTGATGCCTAGAAAAATAATTATTTCTAATTTACAAATTTATTAGGACTTAGAGCCCTAATTAATCAAGTTAAATCTGATTAGTGATTTTTAGAAAAAAAATTTAAACCCAAATCCATGTTTTTATTGATGAACACTTGTTTGGCCGAGCCCAATAAAATTTAATGCAAAATTTAGATCGTGATTTACACCTGTAGGCGTATAAAACTGCTTATAGGTCCCTTGACACAGCTCGGCGCGATGATTCGACAAATCGA
>NW_017979164.1:0-677 GCF_001876935.1 Asparagus officinalis | reverse complement strand
CCTTGATCATATAACTTCGGTCCTCAGTTTTACTAAGTATCTATGCATGATAGATGGCTTGAAATGCCAATTTAGAATCACACACCGAGTTGAGTGTGAAATTTGTATAAGTATATCTCCTCATACATCTCATCAACGAATACTATTTGGCCCATGTGGTGGGAAAACTAGGTTAAACTCAGTCCTCGTGTTGGACAAGCACTACCCCTTAGTCCTCGTGTTGGACATACCTCTCAGTCCTCGTGTTGGACAAGCACTACCCCCCTTAGTCCTCGTGTTGGACATACCTCTTAGTCCTCGTGTTGGATACGCATTGCTATTTAATCCTCGTGCTGGATATGCATTACCACCTGGTCCAGGCGTTGGACAACGGTCACATCCGATCCAGGCGTTGGACAACGGTCACACCCGGTCCAGGCTTTGGATAACGGTCACATCCGGTCCAGGCGTTGGACAACGGTCACATCCGGTCCAGGCGTTGGACAACGGTCACATCCGGTCCATGCGCTGGACAACGGTTATATTCAGGCCATGAGTTGGACGTTTACTTCATGCAGTCTATGGGTTAGACGTTTAATTTATATAGTCTATGTTTTGGACACTTAATTATTTTCGGACATGACACTCATGTGAGTTTGCATGACACTTGTGGTGGCCTTGTCATGATTTCATTTATC
>NW_017979163.1:0-677 GCF_001876935.1 Asparagus officinalis | reverse complement strand
CCTGAGAGGATCATTATCAGCGTAGAAGTCCGCTCTTATTTCTCCTCCCTGAATGCTATAATTGGCAAATTCCTCCACGACGGATTTTCCCTTCGCCGGTTTAAACCCTACCTTGATTCCAAGATAAATTTAATAAGGGACATAGGATATCCGGATCTGGCGACGGCTATGGTTGATGACCTTGATCGCTTAGAGCGTGAGCTTCAGATGTTTCATGAGCTCCGGGATGCAGGTGCTTCTTTGTTCGTTGCTACCGAGTTAGATGCTCGCTTACAGACATGGCGCAGTACTCGGATGGTTGCCGAGCTCGAGATTCAGGTGCAGCGGGGCCGAATAGATCGAGTTGAGGCTGACCTTGCCACTAGATCATCTTCACTTGATGAGCTTGATTCTCAGATTGATCAGCTCCGACGAGAACTCCGTGAGAAGGAGGACGCGAAGATGCAAGATCAATAAGCACATGCTGCTTTATCTGATGAGCTGAAGTCCTTAAAACAGACACTGGCTGAGACAGAGGAGGTTGCTGTGAAGACTTTAGTCGCGAACAAAGAGTCCGTCAGAGCTGAGCTGCAGGAGGAGCTTAGGCGAGCTTATGATGATAAGCTGTTTGAGTTTAGTCAGCAGGTTCTTAGCCATGGGCTTGATGTATGATCCTATTTGCTGAAAACTTTGACATT
>NW_017979162.1:0-677 GCF_001876935.1 Asparagus officinalis | reverse complement strand
CGATATTCGAGGGAATCTCAGATGGACCGACAAAGCCCAAATCAAGGCGTTCTCACCAAAGAGGATCGACTGCTCGAGATAATGAACCCCTAGAAGTTACCATCAACATGGTCAACAAGGGAAAGTCCCCAATCATTTCAGGTGGTTCCGACCCTAATTTCTCTCTAGGAAGCAGGGTCAATTCGGGAATATCCCAGCTTCAGCTAGAAGCCGTCAGATATGACAATTACTGTGGGATCCATGAGGGAGTACATTCTGATGATGAACTCTCGGATTCCTATTCCGCTCTCGCTTCTGACGAGACAACGTCTAGCATAGGACAAGCTCGAGAGGTGCTCATGGTCAATACAGATCAGATAGCCAAAATCATTGAAGAGGCCCTGGCTAGGCAGAAGGAAATCTTCAAGATCGAAATGGGAATGGCTATGCAGGAGATGAAGCAAATGCACGATCAACAAATCCGCGCTTTGTCAAGTCAGCTAGTTGAGTCCAGCCATCGCATCCAGAACGCCGCAGTTGGCAACAATCCGGAGGTGGTTGAAATCATCATGGCCGACGCACCGCCCAAGAATACTGGGGGTGGCCCCACTAAAAATAACAACACTGGAGGTGGACCCACCAGTAGTGACAACACTGGGGGTGGCCGTATGATTCCTCTCGAAACTTATCCAAAACAG
>NW_017979161.1:0-677 GCF_001876935.1 Asparagus officinalis | reverse complement strand
GGGAGCTTTAGCTAAGTCCATAAGAAAGAAAATTATCAAACGCACAGTTCAAGTCTGGCGTTTAATTTTGATCAACGCAGAGATTAAACTCTACGTTAAACTGTCGAACGCACAGTTCAGATCTGGCGTTTAAAGTTCATTAACGCAAAGGTCGAACTCTGCGTTAAATTTTCGAACGCACAGTTCAGATCTGGCGTTTAAAGTTCATTAACGCAAAGGTCGAACTCTGCGTTAAAATTTTGAACGCACAGTTCAGATCTGGCGTTTAAAGTTCATTAACGCAAAGGTCGAACTCTGCGTTAAAATTTCGAACGCACAGTTCAGACCTGGCGTTAATTTTCATTAACGCAAAGGTTAAACTCTGCGTTAAACAGTTAAAGCCTGGCGTTAATTTTCATCAACGCAGAGGTTAAACTCTGCGTTAAGTTTTCGAACGCACAGTTCAAGCCTGGCGTTAAAATTTCATAAACGCAAAGGTCAAGCCTCGGACGTTTCGAATTCAAAACGCAGAATCTTAACTCTGCGTTACAATAATAAAACGAGTCATCTTCCTCGTTTGCAAGAACCCATCTAGGGTTTTTCAAGGAACTCGCTGAAGCAAGTTTGACGGCAACCCATCTAGGGTTTTTCAAGGAACTCGCCGAAGCAAGTTTGACGGCAACCCATCTAAGGTTTTT
>NW_017979160.1:0-679 GCF_001876935.1 Asparagus officinalis | reverse complement strand
CGTTTATGAAAGACGTTCAGCGATTCAGAAGGCGGAGAAAGCTTGAGCTGAGATATATTGGACCGTTTCAGATTTTAGAGCTTATTGGAGCTATTTCATATGGACTAGACTTTCCAGCACCGATATCTAGTGTACATAAAGTATTTCATGTTTTAATGTTCAAGAAGCAATTTCATGATAAGAGCAGCAGTGAGTGTTGAACGCATCAGAGATTTAGCTTCAGGATGATTTGACTACGATTAAAATATCAGTTTGTATACTTGCTAGAGAAGACAAGAAATTTAGAAACAAGATATTTTTCCCTTGGTGAAAATTCAGTGGAATCGGAAAGGAGTTGAGGAGGTTTCTCGGGAGTGCGAGGAGGATATACATCGCGACTACCCACAATTGTTTGATCAAGTAAATTAAATTTTTGTATGACTTGTTTATGGCTTATGGTTACCTGTATGGTGATGTTTATACTTAACACTAAAATGAGGGTATTAACACTTATCTCCTAAGTACTTGGAACATATGGTATATATATGAGGGGTTCCTTGTTTTGATTTTTTGCTCGATGTACTTGTTCCATTTAATTAGGGGTTAAGTGGGGGTATTTACATTTTGGATAGTTAAGTGTAGACATCGAAGATGATTTTCGGGAGCGCGAAGATGTTATGCCGCGCGACTTCCTACACCT
>NW_017979159.1:0-679 GCF_001876935.1 Asparagus officinalis | reverse complement strand
GTTCATCGTCGCTCGTTAACACTGAACCGGTTGTGGAGAACTATAGGCAATTTTTGATGCCTACAATAGGTTACTCCGACGGCAACGTCGATGAGTTGTACTATCAGGCTGGGGGTGTGAATGAATCTCGAAAGAGAAACACCCGGGAAGCGGATTCTCACTGTCCGTGTACCAAAATTATCAGGGCAGTATTATCAGCCTGTAGCTGCCCCAAGACCGCTCCACAGAGGGTCTCGATATTCGAGAGAATCTCCGATGGACCGACAAAGCCAAAATCAAGGCATTCCCACCAAAGAGGACCGATTGCTCGAGATGATGAACCCCTAGAAGTGACTATCAACATGGTCAACAAGGGAAAATCCCCAATCATTTCAGGTGATTCTGACCCTAATTCCTCTTCAAGAAGCAGGGTCAATTCGGGAACAGCTCAGCTTCAGCTAGAAGCCGTCAGATATGACAATTACTGTGGGATCCATGAGGGAGTACATTCCGATGATGAACTCTCGGATTCCTACTCCGCTCTCGCTTCTGACGAGACAACGTCTAGCATAGGACAAGATCGAGAGGTGTTCATGGCCAACACAGATCAGATAGCCAAAATCATTGAAGGGGCCCTGGCTAGGCAGAAGGAAATCTTCAAGTTTGAAATGGAAGTGGCTATGCAAGAGATGAGACAAAT
>NW_017979158.1:0-679 GCF_001876935.1 Asparagus officinalis | reverse complement strand
TCTCGTCAATAGAGCGATAAGTCCCCAAAGTTGCTCCAATCGTAACACTTCTAACTTATCGACTCTCGTCAATAGAGCGATAAATCCTCAAAGTTGCTCCAAACGCAATACTTCTAACTTATCGACTCTCGTCAATAGAGCGATAAGTCCCCAAAGTTGCTCCAATCGCAACACTTCTAACTTATCGACTCTCGTCAATAGAGCGATAGGTCCTCAAAGTTGCTCTAAACGCAACACATCTAACTTATCGACTCTCATCAATAGAACGATAGGTCCCCAAAGTTGCTCCAATCGCAACACTTCTAACTTATCGACTCTCGTCAACAGAGCGATAAGTCCTCAAAGTTGCTCCAATCGCAACACCTTCCACTCGTCGACTCTTAACAATAGAGCGACGGGACCACAAAGTGTGCCACGTTAATATTGTATTCCTGGCACTTACAGTATTCTTCCAATATTTAAGGCAGAAGTATAATACAAGAGGAATAAATAGTTGTTGTCGCAATATCAAATTGGTATTTCATTGTTCCATGTCAAAACATGATATAAAAAAACAATAAAAAAAAAGCCAAACGGCAGCACTACCTTTATTTAAAGGAAGACAAGGTGACCTTGTTCGCGGGAAAAATCGTAGCTTTCTTCATTGTTGATATCATTGCTATCTCAGTTAACAACTTTA
>NW_017979157.1:0-679 GCF_001876935.1 Asparagus officinalis | reverse complement strand
TCTCTCTCTCTCTCTCTCTCTCTCTCTCTCTCCCTCCCTCCCTCCCTCTAAACATATATATGTAGAATATCTCTGTCTTAAATATTTTTTTTATCAGATATTTAAATATATTTTCTATTTTCTTCACATATATATAGTATTGTATAAATTAAAAAAATGATGTTTATAGCAAATTACTTTGTAAAATTATGAAATTGATCATAAGTTTCACAACGTATTCCAAAGAAAGAGAATCTTTTTTATTAAAAATGTATAAATATATAATATTTTATTTGAAATATGTCCTTACAAATTGAGATTTACAAAATATCAAAGAGTAATTTTAGATAGAACTTATTAATAATAATTGGTAATTCTACAACAATAACTAATGTGATACACCAAACCATAATCACGTTGAAAGTAAGGACAACAACAAATCAATTCGAGTTGGATTCTATAAGATCTATCCTTACGTAGATACATAAGGCCTTGTTTAGTAAAGGGCTAAGGAAGCGAGTTGGATTCTATAAGATCTATCCTTACGTAGATACATAAGGCCTTGTTTAGTAAAGGGCTAAGGAATATGGATAAAGGATAGTAATTAACATAGTTAGCTCATTTGATAGCTCGAAAGACTAAATTATTAATTGTAGGCGTCAAAAATTACCTATAGGTTCCCATATGTAGTTTGAAATGG
>NW_017979156.1:0-679 GCF_001876935.1 Asparagus officinalis | reverse complement strand
TTTATATTTTTAGGTTCAATAGTTGAAATAAAAGCATTATGAGCAATCAAATTAAAATAAGATCTAGTAATTACTTTGTCAGAAATATTTCCTATAACTAAATCATGTGGATGATTTTTAACTTCTAAAAATCTTTAGGTAAATCATTTTGTAGATTATCATCTTTTGTAATATCTATCATAGGAGTATCATGTATAGTATTAATTACATCATCATCATTATTTAATATAATAGGTGTTTTTGAAAAAATTTCATCAAAAGAAACATGTAAAGATTCTTCAATAACTTGTGTTCTTTTGTTATATATTCTATATGCTTTACTGTGATTAGAATATCCAACAAAAATTCCTTCATCGGATTTAGAATCAAATTTATCTAAGTTATCCTTTGTGTTTAAGATAAAACATTTACAACCAAAAACTTTAAAGTAAGATACTTTAGGAATTTTGTTATAAAATAATTCATAAGAGGTTTTCTTTAAAATAGATCTTAATAAAACTCTATTTAATACATAACAGGTTGTTGATACAGCTTCTGCCCAAAAATATTTAGGTAAATTACTATCACACAACATGGTTCTAGCATATTCTTGTAAAGTTCTATTTTTTCTTTTCTACAACTCCATTTTGTGGAGCAGCATGAGGAAAAGAAAAAGTATGTGATATACCATGTTTGTCAC
>NW_017979155.1:0-679 GCF_001876935.1 Asparagus officinalis | reverse complement strand
TACATTTAATAGTATTTATTTATATTTCCATTCTTTTATGTATAAACTAATCTAAAAACAATTATTAATTGTATATTTATTCATGTAAAATAGATAGTGAGGGCATAAAAATGTAATAAAATGTGATTATCAAATACCCCCACACCTAAACTTTTGCTAGTCCTCTAGCAAAGAAAAAAAAATCCTAACTCACTTTCGCAGGAATCGCGGTTGTATTTAGCGCATACAACAAGCCTTTAAACCCCTAGGTTACCCTAGTGGACGAGTTGTAGTCTCGTGAGGGTTTGCAGTGAATATACCCACAAAATTCGGTCAACTTGCCAAATTAAAGAAGTCAGTAAATAACTAAATTCACTTGATAACTTTTAGATAATCTAATTGGAGCCAGTTATCACTCAAGAAAACATTTATATATAACTCTAAGGTATATTTTTAAGAAAATCTTCTCATTGTAGCAATACAAAACCAAGCCAAACTTAGAAATTTAATTTAAAAGTTTTGAAAAGAACATGCTAACTCTTTGTTTTAAATAATTTTCAAGTTGCTTGATTTAAAATATTTTACAAAACCATATATACAACTATAACATTTATTAGTTTTTTTTTTTAATTTTTTTTTAACTCTTTCTTCCTTGGTGATTTTTTTTCTATTTTAACGGGCTTTCTAAGTGACCATTTAA
>NW_017979154.1:0-679 GCF_001876935.1 Asparagus officinalis | reverse complement strand
AATTCACAAATAAATTGAAATTAACAAATCACACACCCCACTTTATAGGTTAAATATATAACCCTTTATGAAAGAACCATTACTTAGCATAAACATTCTCTATCTTCCAGACAAATTAAAGCACAAGCTACCATTAACCATCTTACATATTTCATAAAAGCTATCAAGCAAATAGGAGAACCAAGGAAATCAATTTAAAGGAAGAATAGGTCAGACTTTGCATGTAAACAATACTAGAAAAACTTGTAATCGAACCAAACTCTCCAATTTCAGGTGCAATAAATTTACTTTTTTTCACCAGTTTTTTTCTAGTATACAAACAATTAAGCAAATGGTTCATAATGATATTTTCTGAACTTGTAGCATCACAATAAAGATTAAAAGCCTTAAATTTTAACCTTCGGCAAGCTGTTAAATGATCAAAAACATCAATCAACCAACTAGATTCATATGAACATAATCGATTGTATGGCAAAAATTTGAAAACCAATTCGATATTACGAAATTAACATACCTCTCTTTTCTTTGTCTCCCGTCACTTGAGATCACAATCGGCTGCAATTTCCTCTCTTGTTTTCCTTTAAATTAATTCCTATTAATAGCTCGGGAGAAGAAGGGGGAAGAAAAATTAGAGGGAAATTTTGGAGGGAAAGAAGTAGAGGGAATCAATTTTGGGGAA
>NW_017979153.1:0-679 GCF_001876935.1 Asparagus officinalis | reverse complement strand
CGCTTGAAGTTGTAACAGATCTCAAAAAGAGAATATCAATGAAAACAGCGACTTTTACCGAAAACATGGGGGTGCGAGTGAATCTCGAAAGAGAAACACCCGGGAAGCGGATTCTCACTGTCCGTGTACCAAAATTATCAGGGCAGTATTATCAGCCTGTAGCTGCCCCAAGACCGCTCCACAGAGGGTCTCGATATTCGAGGGAATCTCCGATGGAACGACAAAGCCCAAATCAAGGCGTTCCCACCAAAGAGGATCGATTGCTCGAGAGGATGAACCCCTAGAAGTTACCATCAACATGGTCAACAAGGGAAAGTCCCCAATCATTTCAGGTGGTTCCGACCTTAATTTCTCTCCGGGAAGCAGGGTCAATTCGGGAATAGCTCAGCTTCAGCAAGAAGCCGTCGGAGATAACGACGACCGTGGGATTCTTCATGAAGAAGTCCATTCCGATGATGAGTTCTCGGATTCTCATTCCGCGCTTGCCTCTGACGATACAACATCTAGCATAGGGCAAGCTCGAGAGGTGTGCATGGCCAACACAGATCAGATAGCCAAAATCATTGAAGAGGCCCTGACTAAGCAGAAGGAAATCTTCAAGTTCGAAAGAGAAGTGGCTATGCAAGAGATGAGACAAATGCACGATCAACGAATCCGAGCTCTGTCGAACCGGCTAGTC
>NW_017979152.1:0-679 GCF_001876935.1 Asparagus officinalis | reverse complement strand
GTTCAGCCTGTTCACCTCTCACTTTCAACTCCTTCCAAGTTTTAGAGGGCACAACCCCCATGACCTCTATTACATCCAGGGACAGGTTATTGTGACATGTCTGTAGGATAAACTCTTCTGTGAGTGGATCTCTACAGTTCACTGCTTTGTCTCGGAATCGTTTGACAAAGACGTCGACCGATTCCCCATCCTTCTGTTTTTCATCCAACAACGTGCCAATTGAGACCTCTGTGTCGTCGTCGAAGAAATTGGTGAGGAATAGCTCTTCCATATCCTCCCAGCTAGTGATACTCCCGGGCTTAAGGCGTCGGTACCAATCGAAGGCAGGCCTGCGAAGGGTTCCTACGAATGACCGGACCATCAGGGCTTCGTTCCCGGATATTACGCCGAGATGCGACTTGAAATAGATCAAGTGCTGAGTTGGTGAACCCCTGCCATCAAAAGGAGTAAAGTTAATCAAATTAAATTTCTGGGGATAAGGAATCAGGTCCCACTCCCTCGGGTACGGGTATGGAATGCCCGTTTTCTTCACTTCCTGAGCCGTCATCAGAGCGTTGACTTTGCTCTCGAAATCATGCATCTTCTTATCCTCTTCCTCACTTTTCTTTAAGTTGTTCGCGGGAAAAACCGTAGCTTTCTTCATTAATGAGATAATTGTCATCTTGAGTTACAACTTTTT
>NW_017979151.1:0-680 GCF_001876935.1 Asparagus officinalis | reverse complement strand
GTTCTTTTTAACGGTTAAGAACTAACCGGCGGCGCAGGTTAAGCGCCGACTTATCCTTGCTTAGGTTTCGGGATAAAATACCCCAGAATCGCACTCTGGTGTCTTTTTCTACGGAAAAAGACTAAACCGGCAGCGCGTGTTAGGCGCAGACTTATCCCTGCTTAGGATTCGGGATAAACTTCCTAGGATGAATCCTAAATTGACAAATTTTGGAAAAGATCGGTGCGGGAAAGGAAGAATTTTATATTCTATTTCCCGGTCTTCTTTTAGGGTGAAGGCGAACCCGAAAAACAAGGAAGGAAGAATTTTATATTCTATTTATTCTATTTCCAGTGCAGAAGAAACTAGAAGTGGGATCTCCACTCCGAGAATCTGGAAAATCTAGATAAACTTGCCTTTTATAGGATTGGTTATCTAAACTGAAAAAAGAGTTCTTCGTTTATCGAAGTGAAACTTCAACTTCGGTTATAGCCATGAGAGGGCTTACCCAAGGAGAAGAAGGAGGGAATTCTTTTGTTTATCGAAAGGAGACTCCGAAACAAAAGTGGACCTCTTGTTCATGGAAAGAGTCAAGAGGGCCAGAAAGACATTCTTAGTGGACCCACTGTCAATTGAAATTGATCAGTGAGGGATTTTTGTGGTGAAAAAGATTTTGGGTTATCCTCTAGAATATTAAGTGT
>NW_017979150.1:0-680 GCF_001876935.1 Asparagus officinalis | reverse complement strand
AGTTTTGACTATTTCAACACTATCTCGCTGGCGAGACAGCAAAGACTGTCTCGCTGGCGAGACAGCAAATACTGTCTCGCTGGCGAGACAGTTCATACTTGTTTTGATTTTTTCCAAAATAGTATGAAATCCTTTCTTGTGAATTTTTGAGTGATCTTCTCTATGCTTGGAATATCTATTAGCATTTTTTGACGCCTACAGCCACGTACCAGCGAGCAATGACTAAGATTTTCCAAGAACGTCTCAGGAAAACAGTCGAATGCTACGTTGATGATTTGGTTGTAAAAAACCGCAACAAAGAAGATCACATCAAGGACTTGAAGACGATGTTCGATCTCATGCGGAGTCATCAATTGAAGATGAACCCCACTAAATCCTTCCTTGGAATGTCCAGCGGAAAATTCCTTGGATTCGTCGTCACCACTAAAGGTATACATATCGATCCTGATAAAGTGAAGGCGATACATGAACTGCAACCCCCGGCGGTTCATCTCAAATCTTTCTGGGAAGTGCCAACCATTCTTAAAATTAAACAAGAAAGGGGTGTCATTTATTTAGGACGACGCCTGCCAAAAAGCATTCGAAGATATCAAAACATATCTGATGAATCTTCCTGTTCTCGTCGCACCAAAATCAGGTAGACCGTTCTTGATTTATCTCAAGGCGATGAACCACTCAAT